>NC_134083.1:48040798-48343828 GCF_000715075.1 Nicotiana tabacum
GGATCTACTCCATGCTGATCTGCTGGGCACTGTTTATCTGCGGCACATCTCTTCAACCGCACATCATCAATCGCTTTTGTCATCAATAAATGATGCTGCCAATACTAATATACCACCCAACGTTGATGTTTTTTTGCCTTTGTGTTCTACTGTGGAACCAAATAGGGATGGTTCTGATGTAATGTATAATGTAGATGTAGAGCCACCTTAGATACTCTCCATATGTAACTTTTTTACTGTTTAACGCAATGTTTGTCTTTCATGACCAAAAAAATAAAAAAATTAATAAAGAGTTATGTTCTATTGCTTCCCCTTTCGGATTTTCTTAAATGCGCTGTCGTTTTACTGACATTGTTTGGTTTCAAGTATGTCTAAGACTTTGAGCAAATACTTGAAACTATAAACTTACAATCTTAAACTGACATTGCTTTCGATACAAATCAGGTGGTCACCATATTATATCTTAATGAACTTTAAGAAAAAAGAGAGTGAAATAATTTTATATATATATATATATATATATATATATATATATATATATATATATATATATATATATATATATATATATATATGTGTGTGTGTGTGTGTGTGTGTGTGTGTGAACAAAATAGCCGGCGCAAATCAAATAATGATAAGAGGGAAAATGGGATTGACCGATGAAAATTATATGGATTTTAAGGGATATTGTGAAATAGAAGTAAGATCTTCTAAACATATATCACATGAGTAGTAAGTATTCAAGTGAAAAAAAAGTCAAGAACAATTATAATGTCACGACTCAAAATCCGTCTAGTCGTGATGGCACCTAACTGTAACGATCCGATCGGTCATTTTGAGTATTTACGCTCCTTTCAACTATTTGAAATCTATAATAACTTTCTACGAGGTATTATGACTTGTGTGAATTGTCGGTTTTGGTTTTAAGGTATCTCGGAGTTAGCTTGAAAGAATAAATTTCATGTTGGAAACTTAAGTTGAAATAGTTGACCGGATGTTAACTTATGTGTAAACGACCCCGGAATAGAGTTTTGATGATTCCAATAGCTCCGTATGGTAATTTTGGACATAGGAGCGTGTCCGAAAAATTATTTAGAGGTCCATAGTGGAATTACGCTTGAAATGACAAAAGTTAAATTTTTGAAAAGATTGACCGGGGGTTGACTTTTTGATAACGGGGTAGGAATCCAGTTCTGAAAATTTTTATAGCTCCGCTATGTCATTTATGACTTGTGTGCAAAATTTGAGGTCAATCGAAGTTGATTTGATAGGTTTCGGCATCGAATGTAGAAGTTGGAAATTCTTAAGTTCCTTAAACTTGAATTGGGGTAGGATTCATGATTTTTGTAATGACCCAACCGGTCATTTTAACTTTTAAAACCCCGTTCCCTAAAATAAAACTTTCCGTAGGTGCTTGTAATGATTTATGATTTGCGGGGATGATTGGTTCGAGATTTGAAAGTGTTTGGGGTGAAACTGGAACACTTGGTTCCTTAAGTTAGCCTTAAAGTGCTAAGTTTGATTTCGGTCAATATTTTGAGGAAAACGACCCCGAAATAGAATTTTGATGATTCCAACAGCTCCGTATGGTGATTTTGGACTTAGGAGCGTGTTCGAAATTTTATTTGAAAGTCCGTAGTTAAATTAGGCTTGAAATGGCTAAAAACAAGAATTTAAGTTTGGAAGTTTGACCGATGAGTTGACTTTTTGATACCGGAGTCGGAATCTAGTTCCGAAAATTTTTATAGTTCCGTTATGTAATTTATGACTTGTGTGTAAAATTTGAGGTCAATCGAAATTGATTTGATAGGTTCCGACATCGAATATAGAAGTTGAAAACTCTTAGTTTCATTAAGGTTGAATTGGGGTATGATTCATGGTTTTAGCGTTGTTTGATGTGATTTAGAGGTTCGACTAAGTTCGTATGATGTTTTAGGATTTGTTGGTATATTTGGTTGAGGTCCCGAGGGCCTCGGGTGAGTTTCGGATGGTTAACGGAACAAAAGTTGGACTTAAAAAGTTGCTGCAATTTTCCCTTCTGCTGTATATTCTGGGTTGTGATCGAGCCCCAGATCGAACCCAGATATCGAGCCCACGATCGAGGCCTGCGTCGAAGCAAGGGACGAGGCTCAGTATCGAAGCTACGATCGAAGGCAAGGCTCGAGGGTCATGATCGAAGGCAAGGCTCGAGGGCCAGGGTCAAGACCCAAGATCGAACTTGATCGAGGCAATGACCATGTCCCAGGCTCGAGGCCCGATCGAGGCCATGACCAGCTCCCAAAAATCGAGCTCCCTGAGATCGAGCTCCTTGATCGAGCTCCCAAGATCGATCTCCCTGAGATCGAGCTCCTTGATCGAACTGGACAGAGCTGTAAGTTATAAAAACAGAGGACATTCGTCCCATTTTCCATTTTTGACGAACTTGAGCTTGAGCAGAAGCGACTTTTGACAGATTTTCAAGGGAAAAATATTAGGGTAAGTGATTCTAACTCGGATTTGGTCTACATAGACAAGTATATCATTATTTTCACCATAAATTAGTATTTTGAGATTTAAATTTGGGAAATTTTTTAGAAATCTCATAGAAACAAATTTTTGAGATTTCGGTATCGATTCGGAGTCGGATTTGAGTGAAACTGGTATGGTTGGACTCGTAATTGAATGGGTTGTCGGATTTCATAACTTTTGCCGAATTCCGAGGCGTGGGCCCCACACACGAAATTTTAATTAATTTCGGAATTTTTATTTAAAAATATAGTATTTTCTTATAGAACTGATTCCTATAATTTTTAGTGATTGTATCGAATTATTTTGGCTAGATTCGAGCCAGACAGAGTTGAATAATCGTGGAAAAGGCCTTATAGTGGATTAAATTGGAGCAAGACGAGGTAAGTCTCTTGTCTAATCTTGTGAGGAGGAAATTACCTCATATGTGATTAAAATTAAATAATTTTTGCTAATTGTGGGGGATACGCACGCACGAGGTGACGAGAGTCCGTGCGTAGCTACTATTATTGCTAAAGTCCGGGTAGTTTAGGACTCAAAGCATGCATTACTTGTGTAAATTAGTATTCTTTGATTAATTAATATTAATTGATATATATGAATATATTGTGAATTGTTAGATAAAGATATTAAAGGATGGAAATCTCATAGGCTTGATTTTCTGTTTAAATCAATTAATTGTTAAAAGAAATTGTTCTCCTCCCGAATTTATCTTATAATAAATATACTCTCCTTCCGGAGGCACATAAGAAAATGTCCTCCTTTCTTGTGGAGCGGGCCGAACGCCTCGGCAGGATAGATGCATCTATGGATCGCGCCGCACGTCCCTCGGCAGTGTACACGACACTCTGGATCGGGTCGTACATCCTCGGCAGAAATTGTGCTTAATAATAATAATTAAACGATACTTTAATAATTTATTTCAGTTTGTGAAGCTAATCAATAAATTGAAAAATCCTTGGAATTTAATGAATTATTATTCTTGTTTGTTAAGGAATTAATTGTTACTCCTGTAAATGAGATTTAATTGATAAATTAGAAATTATTTGAACTGAAGGAATTTAATTAATATATTGAGAATTGTTACATTTGAAGGAATTTGATTATTTCCGCTGATTAAATAAATTATTGTAAATTCTGTAAATCATGCTGATTTAAAAATCCTAATTTTATTTCAGTTATTATTATCGACCCATAGTGAGTGTCAAAGTCGGCCATCTCGTCTCTACTACTTCGAGATTAGGCTTGATACTTACTGGGTACACGTTATTTACGTACTTATACTACACTTGCTGCACTTTTTGTGCAGGATCTGAGACAAGTACTAGTGAAGGACCTATCATCACATACCCACGTCATCCCGAGGCATAATGGTGAGCTGTCTTTCTGAGCCGTTCTGCAGCTACCAGTGGTCTCTTCTTATATTTACATTCTGACTATTTCATTTCAGACAGTATTTGGAGTTTTGTATAATCTACTAGATGCTCATTCACTTGTGACACCAGGTCTTGGCACACACATCAGTAGAGTTTAAGTTTATATTTTTTTTGGTTTTAAATTTTATCAATATATGCTTAATTTATTAGTTGGCTTGCTTAACTGTAGTGTTGGGCGCCGTCACTACCTACAGGTGAAATTGGGTCGTGACAACATGGCATCAGAGTATTAGGTTCACGTAGGTCTCACAAGTTATAAGCAGACCTAATAGAGTTTTGCGGATCGGTACGGAGACGTCTGTACTTATCTTCGAGAGGCTATAGGGTGTTAGGAAATTATCTTTCTTCACATTCCATCGTGCGATTAATGTAGAACTAAAAATCCTTCTCTTATTTTCTCAGAGATGGTGAGAAGGCGCTCGAATGAAGTTCCAGACCAGGGAAGAGCTACTCCCCCAGTTGCTAGAGGCAGAGGCCGAGGGAGGGCTCCAGCCCGTGGTAGAGGGCGAGAACGTCCCAGGACTATTCCAGTTATGCCGCCAGTAGATCCAGCAGAGAATCCCATTATTGAGGAGCAGGGTGAGGTGCCTGTGGCAGAGCCAGCTCCGGTGCACTTCACATCTGCACCGGGATTTCAGGATGCCGTGGGTCGTATGCTGCGATTCATGGACAATATGACTCAAGCCGGTTTATTTCCGGTAGACCCAGCCACATCTCAGGCGGGCGGGGGAGCACAGACCCCTACCGCGCAGGCTCATGGACAGGCAGCTGCTGTATATCAGACCCAGGGTGCACTACCCGTGGGTGGAGCCCAGCCAGTGGCAACAGCTACACCTGAGCCCAGGCCAGCTGTAGCCGCCGATCCTCAGAAACTATTGGACAGATGGACTAGACTACATCCTCTTGTCTTCGGGGGTGAGCGACATGAGGATCCACATGATTTCATTGATCGTTACAAGGATAGACTGTACAACATGAGGATATTGGAATCCCATGGGGTTGATTTTGCTACTTTTCAGCTAGAGGGTAGAGCCCGTAGATGGTGGCAGTCTTATGCTCTTGGCAGACCAGCAGATTCTCCTTTCATGACTTGGGACAGGTTCACTCGTATCTTCTTGGACAGGTATATTCCACCCTCCTAGAGGGAAGAGTTGCGGTTTCAGTTTGAGCAGCTCCAGCAGGGTCAGATGTCAGTGACTGATTATGAGGTGAGGTTTTCTGAATTATCTCGCCATGCACTAATGATACTCCCTACTGAGGCGGAGAGAGTGTGAAGGTTTGTAGCCGGTTTACATACTGGTATTCAGGCCACTATGGCTCGAGAGGTTGAGATGGGTACTTCTTATGAGCGAGTTGTGGAGATAGCCTAGAGGATTGAGGGTGTACGTTAGCGGAGCCGAGAGCAGATTATGAGAGATAAGTGGTTCAGGTACTCTGGAGAGTTCAGAGGTGCTCCGTCCGGGGGCAGAGGTCAGTTCGTGAGGGGGCAGTCCAGCAGACCCCCATATCCAGCACTACCACCTCCTCGAGGTGCTCCAGTGCGACCTTATCTCAGTGCTATCCCGGATAGTTCTTACCGCCCACCAGCTATTCAGGGTCCTCCCAGTGGGTATTCACGTCCCCAAGGCCAGACACTTAGTCAACATCCCATCGCACCGAAGAATTGTTACGAGTGCGGGGATCCCAGTCACATGCGGAGGTTTTGCCCCAGGCTTCAGGGTAGACCAGTACAGCAGGGTCAGCAGCCTATGCTTACCGGACCAGTTGCTCCACCAGTAGTTTGACCACCCAGAGGTGGAGGACAGGTGGGTAGGGGTCGTCCTACTGGTGGAGGTCAGCCAGGGGGAGGCCAGACAGTTGGCGCCCCAGCTCGGTTCTATATTTTTCCGGCTTGACCAGATGCAGAGGCCTCATATGCCGTGATTACATGTATTATTTCTGTTTGTGGCAAAGATGCCTCAGTATTATTTGATCCAGGATCTACGTATTCATATGTGTCATCTCTATTTGCTCCATTCCTGGGTGTTTCTCGTGAGTCCTTGAGTACTCCTGTTTATGTGTTCACTCCTGTGGGCGATTCTGTTATTGTGAACCGGATCTACCGGTCCTGTATTATTACATTTTGTGGTTATGAAACTAGAGCAGATCTCCTATTGCTTGAGATGATCGATTTTGAAATTATTCTGGGCATGGACTAGTTATCTCCATATCATGCTATTCTAGATTGTCATGCCAAGACTGTTACCTTGGCTATTCCAGCATTACCTAAGCTGGAGTGGAAGGGTTCGCCTGTTAGTTCATTTAATCGAGTTATTTCTTTTATAAAGGCTCAACACATGGTTGAGAAGGGTTGTTTGGCTTATCTAGCCCATGTTCAGGATACTACTACAGAGACTCCGGCTATTGATTCAGTGCCTGTAGTTCGGGAGTTCCCCGATGTACTTCCGTTAGATCTTCCAGGTATGCCACCTGATCGTGATATTGATTTCTGTATTGACTTGGCTTCAAATACCCAGCCTATATCTATCCCACCGTATCACATGGCTCCGAAAGAATTGAAAGAACAGCTTGAAGAGTTACTAGCCAAAGGGTTCGTCAGACCGAGTGTATTGCCTTGGGGTGCACCAGTATTATTTGTGAAAAAGAAGGATGGAACAATGCGGATGTGTATTGATTATCGCCAATTTAACAAAGTCACTATTAAGAACAAGTACCCGTTGCCGCGTATTGATGATCTATTTGACCAGTTGCAGGGTGCTAGGGTATTCTCTAAGATCGACTTGAGGTCGGGGTACCATCAGTTGAAGATTAGGGATTCAGATGTTTCGAAGACTGCTTTTCGGACTAGATATGGTCATTATGAGTTTCTGGTGATGTCCTTCGGAACTAATGCCCCGACAACATTTATGGATCTGATGAACAGGGTATTCATGCCATATATTGATTCGTTTGTCATTGTCTTCATTGATGACATATTAATCTATTCACGCAGTAAGGAGGAACATGAGCAGCATATGAGAGTAGTGCTTCAGATATTGCAGGAACAAAAGCTATATGCTAAGTTCTCTAAATGTGAGTTTTGGCTAGAGTCTGTAGCATTTTGGGACATATTGTATAGGGCGAAGGTATTAAAGTTGATCCCAAAAAGATTGAGGCAGTTCAGAATTGGCATCGTCCCACTTCGGCGACTGAGATCAGGAGTTTTCTGGGTTTAGCAGGTTATTATCGTCGGTTCGTGGAAGGTTTTTCATCTATTGCAGTACCTTTGACCAAATTAACCCAGAAGGTATTCAGTTCCGATGGTCCGATGATTGTAAGTCAAGCTTTCAGAAGCTCAAGACAGCACTAACTACATCACCCGTGTTAGTGTTACCATCTGGTTCGGGAATATATACAGTGTATTGCGACGCGTCACGCGTTGGCTTGGGTTGTGTATTGATGCAGGAAAGGCGAGTTATTGCATATGCTTCACGTCAGCTGAAGCCCCACGAGAAGAATTATCCAGTATATGATTTGGAGTTAGCTGCGATTGTTCATGCTCTAAAGATTTGGAGGCATTATCTTTATGGAGTGTCTTGTAAAGTTTACATTGATCATCGCAGTTTGCAGCATTTGTTCAAGCAGAGGGATCTAAATTTGAGGCAGCGCAGATGGCTGGAGTTACTAAAAGATTATGATATTACTATCTTATATCATCCAGGCAAAGCAAATGTGGTTGCAGATGCCTTGAGCAGGAAGGCGGAGAGTATGGGTAGTTTGGCTTTCATTTCAGCAGAGGAAAGGCCATTAGCCTCGGATATTCAGTCCTTGGCTAATAAACTTGTGAGGCTGGATATTTCAGAGCCCAGCCGAGTTCTTGTATGTATGGTGGCCCAATCTTCACTATTTGAGCAGATCAAGGCTCGCCAGTATGATGACCCATACTTGATGGTTCTTTGTGAAACGGTACTATGAGGTAGTGCCAAGGAAGTTACTATTAGAGCAGATGGTGTTCTGCGACTCCAGGATCGTCTATGTGTTCCTAATGTGGATGGACTGAGGAAAACGATCCTGGAAGAGGCACACAGTTCTCGGTATTCTATTC
Organism: Nicotiana tabacum; assembly: GCF_000715075.1. NCBI lineage: Eukaryota > Viridiplantae > Streptophyta > Magnoliopsida > Solanales > Solanaceae > Nicotiana > Nicotiana tabacum. Next base: position 48,048,824 of record NC_134083.1, read on the forward strand.
ATCCAGGTGCTACTAAGATGTATCGTGACTTGAGGCAACATTATTGGTGGCGACGAATGAAAAAGGACATAGTTGAGTATGTATCTAGGTGTCTAAATTTCTAGCAAGTTAAATATGAGCACCATAGGGCAGGTGGCCTACTTCAGCAGATGACTATACCAGAGTGGAAATGGGAAATGGGAACGAATTACTATGGACTTTGTAGTTGGGTTTCCGCGGACCTTGAGGAAGTTTGATGCAGTTTGGGTGATTTTTGACAAGTTGACTAAGTCGGCACATTTTATTCCTGTTGTGACTACGTATACTTTAGAGAGGTTGGCCCAGATTTATATTCAGGAGATAGTTCGGTTGCACGGTGTGCCAATTTCCATCATATCAGATAGAGGCCCTCAGTTTACTTCACATTTCTGGAGAGCAGTACAGAGTGAGTTGGGGGCCCGTGTAGAGCTCAGCATAGCCTTTCATCCGCAGACCGATGGACAGTCAGAGAGGACAATTCAGATTTTGGAGGATATGCTCAGGGCATGTGTGATCGACTTTGGAGGTCAGTGAGATCGTTTCCTGCCTTTGACCGAGTTTGCTTATAATAACAGTTACCAATCCAGCATCGAGATGGCTCCATTTGAGGTTTTATATGGTCGGCGATGTCGTTCACCAATCGGATGGTTTGAGCCAGGTAAGGCTAAGTTATATGGTACTGATTTGGTAAGGGATGCCTTGGAAAAGGTAAAGTTAATTTAGGAGCGACTTCGTACAGCACAGTCCAGACAAAAGAGTTACGCGGATCAGAAAGCACGTGATATATCATTTATAGTAGGTGAAAAAGTTCTCTTGAAGGTTTCGCCGATGAAGGGAATTATGAGATTCGAGAAGAAGGGCAAGTTGAGCCCAAGGTTTATAGGCCCATTTGAGGTGTTGAAACGAGTTGGGGAGGTTGCTTATGAGCTTGCATTGCCTATCGGGAGTTCATCCGATTTTTCACGTATCTATGCTCTGGAAGTATCATGTCGACCTATCACATGTGTTAGACTTTAGCACAGTTCATCTAGATAATAGCTTGGGTTAGGAAGAGGAGCCAATGGCCATTGTTGATAAACAGGTTCGCCAGTTGAGATCCAAGAAGATTTCTGCAGAAAAAGTCCAGTGGAGGGGCCAACCAGTCGAGGAAGCGACTTGGGAGGCCGAGGAAGACATGCGGAGCAGATATCCACACTTATTCAGCACTCCAGGTACAATTCTAAACCCGTTCGAGGACGAACGTTTGTTTAAGAAGTGGAGAATGTAATGACCCAGCCGGTCATTTTAACTTTTAGAACACCGTTCCCTAAAATAAAACTTCTCGTAGGTGCTTGTAATGATTTATGACTTGCGGGGATGGTTGGTTCGGGATTTGAAAGTGTTTGGGGTGAAACCGGAACACTTGGTTCCTTAAGTTGGCCTTAAAGTGCTAAGTTTTACTTAGGTCAACATTTTGAGGAAAACGACCCCGGAATAGAATTTTGATGATTCCAACAGTTCCGTATGGTGATTTTGGACTTAGGAGCGTGTTCGGAATTGTATTTGGAAGTCCGTAGTTAAATTAGGCTTGAAATGGCTAAAAACAAGAATTTAAGTTTGGAAGTTTGACCGATGAGTTGACTTTTTGATACCGGAGTCGGAATCCAGTTCCGAAAATTTTCATAGTTCCGTTATGTAATTTATGACTTGTGTGTAAAATTTGAGGTCAATCGGAGTTGATTTGATAGGTTCCGACATCGAATGTAGAAGTTGAAAACTCTTAGTTTCATTATGCTTGAATTGGGGTATGATTCATGGTTTTGGCGTTGTTTCATGTGATTTAGAGGTTCGACTAAGTTCGTATGATGTTTTAGGACTTGTTGGTATATTTGGTTGAGGTCCCGAGGGCCTTGGGTGAGTTTCGGATGGTTAACGGAACAAAAGTTGGACTTAAAAAGCTGGTGCAATTTTTCCTTCTGTTGTATATTCTGGGCTTTGATCGAGCCCCAGATCGAACCCAGATATCGAGCCCATGATCGAGGCCTGAGTCGAAGCCAGGGACGAGGCTCAGTATCGAAGCCACGATCGAAGACAAGGCTCGAGGGCCATGATCGAAGGCAAGGCTCGAGGGCCAGGGTCAAGACCCAAGATCGAACTTGATCGAGGCTATGACCATGTCCCAGGCTCGAGGCCCGATCGAGGCCATGACCAGCTCCCAAAAATCGAGCTCCGTGAGATCGAGCTCCATGAGATCGAGCTCCCGAGATCGAGCTCCTTGATCGAGCTCCCTGAGATCGAGCTCCCAAGATCGAGCTCCCTGAGATCGAGCTCCCTACCCTGAGATCGAGCTCCCGAGATCGAGCTCCTTGATCGAACTGGACAGAGCTGTAAGTTATAAAAACAGAGGACAGGTTTTGAGGGAAACTTGAGCTTGAGCTTGAGCAAAGGCAACTTTTGACAGATTTTCAAGGGAAAAATATTGGGGTAAGTGATTCTAACTCGGATTTGGTCTACATATACAAGTATATCATTGTTTTCACCATAAATTAGTGTTTTGAGATTTAAATTTGGGAAATTTTTAGAAATCTCATAGAAACGAATTTTTGAGATTTCGGTATCGATTCGGAGTCGGATTTGAGTGAAACTGGTATGGTTGGACTCGTAATTGAATGGGTTGTCGGATTTCGTAACTTTTTCCGGATTTTGAGACGTGGGCCCCACGGACGAATTTTTAATTAATTTCGGGATTTTTATTAAAAACGTAGTATTTTCTTATAGAATTGATTCCTATAATTTTAGTGATTGTATCGAATTATTTTGGCTAGATTCGAGCCAGACAGAGTTGGATAATCGTGGAAAAGGCCTTATAGTGGATTAAATTGGAGCAAGACGAGGTAAGTCTCTTATCTAATCTTGTGAGGGGGAAATTACCTCATAGGTGATTAAAATTAAATAATTATTGCTAATTGTGGGGGCTACGTACGCACGAGGTGACGAGAGTCCGTGCGTAGCTACTATTAATACTAAAGTCCGGGTAGTTTAGGACTCAAAGCATGCATTACTTGTGTAAATTATATTCTTTGATTAATTAATATTAATTGATATATATGAATATATTGTGAATTGTTAGATAAAGATATTAAAGGATGGAAATCTCATAGGCTTGATTTTCTGTTTAAACCAATTTATTGTTAAAAGAAATTATTCTCCTCCCGAATTTATCTTATAATAAATATACTCTCCTTCCGGAGGCACATAAGAAAATATCCTCCTTTCTTGTGGAGCGGGCCGAACGCCTCAGCAGGATAGATGCATCTATGGATCGTGCCGCACGTCCCTCGGCAGTGCACACGACAATCTGGATCAGGCCGTACAACCTCGGCAGAAATCGTGCTTAATAATAATAATTACACGATACTTTAATAATTTATTTCAGCTTAAGAAGCTAATCAATAAATTGGAAAATCCTTAGAATTTAATGAATTATTATTCTTGTTTGTTAAGAAATTAATTGTTACTCCTGTAAATGAGATTTAATTGATAAATTGGAAATTATTTGAAATGAAAGAATTTAATTAATATATTGAGAATTGTTACATTTGAAGGAATTTGATTATTTTCGCTGATTAAATAAATTATTGTAAATTCTGTAAATCATGCTGTTTTAAAAATCCTAGTTTTATTTCAATTATTATTATCGACCCATAGTGAGTGTCAAAGTCGGCCATCTCGTCTCTACCATTTCGAGATTAGGCTTGATACTTAATGGGTACACGTTGTTTACGTACTCATACTACACTTATTGCACTTTTTGTGCAGGATCTGAGACAGGTACTAGTGGAGGACCTACCATCACATACCCACGTCATCCCGAGGCATAGTGGTGAGCTGCCTTTCTGAGCCGTTCTGCAGCTACCAGTGTCTCTTCTTATATTTACATTCTGTCTATTTCATTTTGACAGTATTTAGAGTTTTGTATAATCTACTAGATGCTCATTCACTTGTGACACCAGGTCTTGGCACACACATCGGTAGAGTTTGAGTTTATATTTTCTTGGTTTTAAATTTTATCAATGTATGCTTAATTTATTAGTTGGCTTGCCTAGCTATAGTGTTGGGCGCCATCACGACCTACAGGTGAAATTGTGTCGTGACAACAAGCGTTGTTAAGCGTTGTTTGATATGATTTGAGGTTTCGACTAAGTCCGTATGATTTGAGGATCGAAGGCCGAGGACCAAGGCCATGATCGAGGGTCAGGATCAAGGCCGAGGATCGAGGGCCGAGGGCCTGGACAGAACTGTAAGTTATAAAGCGGGGGACTTCGTCCCCTTTTCTATTTTTGTCAAATTGGAGCTTGAGGAGAGACAATTTTTGGGCGATTTTAAGAAAAAATATCGGGGTAAGTTCTCTTAACTCAATTATGGTTAGATTACCCGAATCCATCATTTGTTTTCATCATTTAATTAGTGTTTTGAGATTGAAATTTGGAAAATTTTAGAAATCTCATTGAAACAAAATTTTGAGATTTCGGTGTCGATTCGGAGTCGGATTTGAGTGAAACTGGTATGGTTGGACTCATAATTGAATGAGTTGTCAGATTTTGTGAGTTTCACCAGATTCCGAGATGTGGATCCCATGAGCGATTTTTGAGCTAAAATTTGGATTTTTATGAAAAATTAACATTTTCTTATGGAATTAATTCCAATAAATTTTATTGACTGAATCAAATTATTTGTGGCTAGATTCGAGGCGTTTGGAGGCCAATTCACGAGATAAAGGCTTAGCGGAATAAGAATTTTACGGTTTGAGGTAAGTAACAGTTTTAAATCTGGTCCTAAGGGTGCGAAACCCCGGATTTTTATGTCATGTGATTATTTTGGAGGTGACGCACATGCTAGGTGACGGGCGTGTGGGCGTGCACCGAGGGGATTGTGAGTTGGTTTGTGCCGTGAAACTGTAAAGTTGAATAACTTGTTGTTAGCTATATGCTCTCTATGTGTTAAAGAAATTTGACTATAAATCATGCTTAGGCTATGTGATAGTACTGTTGGGACTCGCAGAGGTCGTATACTTATTGAATTATTTGCTAATTGTTGTCTTGTACTTAGTCATGAGTTTACCTGCGTATCATACCTCAGTCTTTCTTGATTTTTGTTGATACACTATGTTATCTTTGTTTGGGCTGATCTTTGTGATTTTCGAGAGCCCGAGACTAGAGAGGTTGATGACTGAGTGAGGTCGAGGGCCTGTCGGTGAGGTATGGATATTATAGCACGTGAGTTGTCCATGCAGCATATGAGTTGTCCGTGCAGGATATTATAGCACGTGAGTAGTCCGTGCATCACGTAAGTTGTCCGTGCGGATTATAGCGCTTGGGCTGAAGGAGCCCCTCCGGAGTCTGTACACCCTCAGTGAGCGCGGGTACCCATTGAGTGTTAGTGCTGAGAGCTGGGAGCCCAGTGAGTGATTGTTGTCCTGAGAGGATGCACTTGCTTTTCATTTGTTGTTGCACTTAGTTGCTAGCTGTCGTTGTTGTGAATTTTGTTTAAAGATTTTATATTCGGATTACATGAACTTGAACCGTATAAAACTGATTTGACTTAAACTGCTGGATTTGGAAGCATGTTTATTCTTTGCTGGAATTACTGAAAGTGAACTATAACTGTGTAGCTAGTCACTATCTTCAGTTCTTTATTTATTATTATTAATTGCTGAGTTAGTTTTATTCATACTACACCCTGCACTTCTGTGCAGATCCAGGTGTTCCTGGATATAACGGGTGTTGATTCTTTCGCACGGTTGACTTTTCAGAGATTCAGAGGTAGCTGCCGTGTTTCGCAGACCTTGCCTCTCCTTCCCTACCTTCTTATTTACTGCGTTTAGTCTCAGACTATTATGGACCGTATTTCCAGACTTGTATTTAATTTAGATGCTCATGTACTCAGTGACACCGGGTTTTGGGAGTGTTTATATATGTACTTGTAAATTTCTTCTGCTAAATTTCATCATTTTGTTTTTAAACATAAAAGATATGAGAATTTATTGAGATTGTCGGCTTGCCTAGTATTGAGATAAGCGCTATCATGACAGGTGAGATTTTGGGTCGTGACACTAACCCAACCCGCTAGGTAAGCCAATTAACCACTAACCAATTCCAATAACAATTATTAAAGTAATTTAAGTAAAGAAAAATCTTAATTTTATACATTCCCCAATAACTGGTAGTACAAATCATGAGCTTCTAAGAATAGAGTATACAAAGCTGGTATAAAGTAAATACATTATCTGTTTGAAAAGTAAATAAATAGAGTTTTATGAACTAAGGCTACCATGAACAAGGGGCAGCTACAACCGGGTCGCGGGTACATCTTCAGATTCAGCTCCCAACGAACACAACAACATCGGCAACCAATATTTGCACACAGGGTGCAGAAGTATAGTATGAGTACAACAGACCCCATGTACTCAATAAGTAACAAACCTAACCTTAGGTTGAAAGTAGCGACGAGCTTGTACCAAGGCCGGGTTCCAACTTCAATAACCAACAATGGTTCATAACAACATAAACAAGTAATACCAGAAGTAACTCAACAATCAAATGCTCAACAAAAACATGATTTCTGAAAATAGTTCTGCCTTTCAAGTACATCAATGAAAACCCAAACCGTTTATCGGAGTTGCCAAAAATATGAATAAGTTTGGAAACTGTGATTTTTCTCAAAAATCCTTTCAATAATAAATAAGATGTTTCATGTTCTTTCCAGATAACCAGTGTAAAACAAATGCATCACTATGCCCATCTGCCAACATGTGTGAGAAATCATGAATGATGTGATATCGTACAACATGAGTAAAAATACATCTTTATGCTTGTATGTCATGTGTGCATATCAGTGCAATGTATCTCAGAGATGAACTCATATGCATACTCTCAGAGTATCAATTCGCTCAGTCCTCACAGTCACTCAGTCATCACTGTCACTCAGTCCTCACTGTCACTCAATCCCCACATTCACTCAATCCTCACAGTCACTCAATCCTCCCAATCGCTCGGCACTCGCACTCAGTAGGTACCTGCGCTCACTAGGGGTGTGTACAGACTCCGGAGGGGCTCCTTCATCCCAAGCGCTATAATCTGCACGGACAACTCACGTGCTATAGTATCAATATATGTATTCGCACGGACAACTCACGTGCTATAATAAACCTATAAGGCCTGCTGCAGGCGGGCAACTTCAATCCACATAATATTAATAATATATATAAAGCCAATATGGCCTGCTCCGGCGTGCAGCCCGATCCCAAAAATATCCTCACAATCAGGCCATCAGCCTCCCTCAGTTATCAATCTCTCCAGTCTCTCTCTCATGGACTCACAATGTCATGAAAATAGCCCGAAAATAATGATATGATGTATCAATAAATAACAACAGAGATTGAGATATGATATGTAATGAAATGACTATGACTGAGTACAAATTTTCAATTTAAAATAAATAATTCACGGGAATATGACCTCTGTGGGCCCAAATAATACTGGCACATAGTCTCAATATAATTTTTAATATGATTCTCACCTCAATTTCTTTAACACATAAAACTGCATGGAAAATGCCAAGATTATTTGACTACAAAATTCCACGGAGCCACTTACATCACAATTTCTATGGTGCACGCCCACACGCCCGTCACCTAGCATGTACGTCACCTCCCAACAATTCACATAATACATATATTCAGGGTTCATACTCTCAGTTCCAAGATTAGAAGAGTTACTTACCTCGAACAAGCCGAATCCAATGTCTAGCAAGCTAAATAATGCTCCAGAAATTCTATTCTGTGCATATCAACTTCCGAACGGCTCAAATCTAGCCACAATTAATTTGATCCAGTCCATAAAATTTATAGAAATTAATTCCATATGAAAATACTAATTTTCCAACAAAATCCAAAATTGCACTCAAAAATCGCCCGTGGGGCGGATTCGACAAAAGTTACAAAATATGAACGCATATCCAACCACGAGTCCAACCACACAAATTTCACCAAATTCCGACATCAACTCGACACTCAAATCTTCAATTAAAATCTATGAAGATTTCTACCATTTTCAACCAAATCTTTACCCATTTGAACTCAATAATCTTTCCACAACCTTATTGGTATGTGTATGTATACATGATACTCTTACACCCAAGAATCATACTCTTAATCTCCTATCTTTTACCCCAAAAATCGAAATTGAAGAATTGAAGGAAGAAATTCTTACCTCTTTGAAGCCCTAGCAAGATCCTTGTGAAATCTTCAAATCTTGAACAAGAATTGATGAACAATTGACTAAGTCTTCACTTTCTCTCTCTAAGATACTCTCACCACTCTCTAAAATATCAGATTTTTGCTCCAAAAGAGTCCCCTTGCCTCAATATATCGAAATAGGGTCGGGTCCAAAATTAGAAAAATTGAAGCTCCGACGCAGATCTGCGATAGCATAACACGTATGCAGTCCGCAAACTGACCGCATAATTGAAGCTTCCAAAACGAGGGTTGCCTGGATAGGTCTGCGGTGATTATGCGGCCCGCATACCTATTCTGCGGTCGCATAATGCACCGCAAATTTTTCTCAAATCTTGCCTCACATCTGCTTCACTCTGCGGCCATTATGCGGTCCGTAGAGTGATTCTGCAGTCGCATAATAGACCGCAGAAACGCATTTCTCTGTCACAATTTTTTTCCTTTACTCCACAGTGCATTGTTCAATTATAACCTTTGTACTAATTGATCTACCTCGGCACCAAAAACCTTAATTTTCTTAGCAAAATTTCTCCGGGGTCGTTACACATAAATTCACATCCGGTCAACCTTTTCAACTTAAGTTCTAAGCCTTGGAACTATGTGTTCCAAGTCATTTCAAAACCTCACCGGACCCAAACCAATTTTTCCGGCAAGTCATATAAAAACTGTAAGGCACAAATTGAACAGTAAATGGGAAAACAATATTGTAATACTCAAAACGACCGGTCGGATCGTTACATATAACCTCACATGTGTTGTTAATAAATTAATCAAAGTTGTAGACTTCAATAGCAATATCATTATTCAAGCATTGTTATAAACTTGTAATAATTTATATCTATCAATCTATCTATATCTATATTAATATAAAAGTGGGAAGCCCTAAACTAAAAAGTTTAATTACTTAAATATCCTTCGAATAATATATTAATATTATATTTGAAAAATATGTGTAAATAAAAAAGAAAAAACTGATATGTCTTTTCATTTCTAAGGTTGTGTTTCTTCATATTAAAAAATAGTTTTTCCTCTTGAACTGCCAACCGTTGATTGCCTAGCCATAAATATCTATATCTATCTATCTATCTATATTATATTAAAAGTACGAAAGTCTTTAACTAAATGTTGTTTGCTTTTTTTACCTTTGAAAAATAAATTTCACACTAGACAAATTGTAATTTTATTATTTTCCTAATATTAAGACAAAATTATTAACTGAGTTTTGTGTATTAAAATTTTCCTTATTTAGACTATGTAATACTCCAAATTTGTAAAAGTCATTCTTATGTAATTGGAACAAAATCACTCCTATTTAATCATGGAAACAAACAAGATCCTACTTATATTAGAAAAGCACATATACAAAAGAATGAACGTGAATGAACTCTATTGCCTTCTCAATCGTTTCGCTTCATTAACATTATATTGATTTGATTCTTGGCTTGATATCGTGTGATATTTGAAGCTTTAGTTAATGGGTTACATAGTCTTTGATTTTTGCGTTTCTTATGTGATATCTAGAATTTATGCTACATGTTGTTATACCTTATATTTATGGCTGTGATCGATGTATCATTATTCATATATTATGTTTTTTGTTTCTATTTTCTTGATATCTCCATGGTGTTTTAGGTGTAATGTTAGGTTTATGGCTTTAGGAAATTGACTATAAATAATTTGGGATTCTAGGATATAAAGATCGTTTTTTTTATAGTGTACATGTACTTAATGAACTGTGTTTTTTCTAGAATCATAAGAGTTATGATAGGTATAGATTCTTAAATTCCTTCATTGGAAATCAAATTTCTGGCTTTTAAGATATTACAGGTATTAGACCTTTGAGTTTTGGAAGAAACATTCTGTCCTACTTATGGATTGTTTCGGTTTACTTTTAATAAGAAAAAAACTTCAATTGGCCTTGAAAATTTCTATATCCAATCGGTTGTTTCCGGAAAAGTAGAGTCCTCCAACGCTAATGTTTAGGAACACAATTTGATTTCATTTAGATTAATTGTCTTTGATTGGATATAGTTTTCACCTTAATTATGTCATTATTTGTTTATGTGAAGGTCCAGAGATTAAATTGAATGTGTATCACATATACAGACATCTTGTTTTTTTTTTCCAGAGGATACCGATATCTTCGTTCCGAATATAAAGCTTCTTTCGGCGTTATCATTTGTCTTCCACTTAATCGTGACATAGCATTCTCATACTATCTAGCTCTTTTTTTAGTTAAATCTTGACAAATAATAATCCGACTATTTGGATATATTTTCACATGGATTTTACATCAATTTAGTGAGTTGATGGATACTTCATCTGTACGTTATTACTTTGGGATATGCTAATTCCTCCTTTCATGTTGTAATTTGCAAGATTTTGGATGATTGACCCTTATTAAATGGCCTATGAGGTATATTACTATTACCCATTCATATCCCTTTCATTGTTGTTGATATGTGTTTACTTTTTAAGTTTTTTATTTCGCATAGTACATGTTTTGTTGTACAATATTACTACTCTGTTCATCACTCTTACAATGTCTCACAATTTACTGTTAAAAATAAAAGATTGTTTGCACTGAAATGACGCTTTCGAATAGTGATTCTGTCATATGTATTTTTTATGTTTATCCATATTCCCTATTTATTAGGCTACAACTTGCTAATCGTCATACTTTCTTGATATTAGTGTGTGTTTTAATTGTTTAAGCTCAAGGTGGACTTTTTCATATCATATGAATGTTAAAATAAGAACTTTCTTCGGTCTTAATGCTCTTTGCCGGAAATCCTAAAGCCTAAATATAAATAACATTCTTCATATAAAATGTTTGTGGAACTCTCTGTATAGCATGCAAACGTCACATTAGAATTTGTGCGTGTGGACAAAATTGGTATTAGTGTTTACTTACCTCTATTTCACATAAACCAATTTAAGTATCACTGTCAAACTGAAATGGGGACTAAAAGTTCATTCCTGTTACATTTTTTTAACCTTCCCTTTTTAAGACTTTAACAATGACTTTCCTCGCATTTGGTCATAAATTCACAAATTTATTTTAAATAATTTAACTTAAGTGAAGTTTGGTTTAAAGATGAAAATCTATTTTGACATAAATTTTCAAAACATATTTCACTTTCTTTTTTGAAAGAATATGAAATGTGACTTATACCCATAAGTTTTAAAATCTATCAAAATTACCCAACAACTCTGAAGAAAATTCATACAAAACAAGCGAAACAAATCTGAAGAAATTCATACAAAACAAGCGAAACGAATCTGAAGAAAATTTATACAAACATTAGCAGATTTTAGCAAATTACCTTCAAATTTTATCTTTGCGGTGGATTGCCACAGATTGGCACAACAACTTTGGCGAATGGTTTCTACTGTTTATAGAGAAGGACAAAGCCGCGTGAGTTTAATGAGGAAAAAGTAGGCAGATATAGATTAGTTGGGTCATAATAATAGAAAATGAGTTTTTTTATAAAACACAAAAATTTAGGGTAATTTTTGACATTTTTTTAAAAATCAAAAGGTAATATTTTGGGCCAAAACAGCTCTTGAGCTGGTTTTGGGTTTTGGAATTTAAAAATTTGTCAAAATATGAATAAAATCTATAAACAAACATATATTTGCCAAAAAAAAAAATTTGAAACAAAATTTGGCAAAATCTATGGTCAAACGGGGTTTTGAATTAAAGAAATGAAAATGCCCCAAATTTCTTAAAAAGTTGAAACTTGTCTAAAGTGAGGAGAAAAATCATCTTGCTTTTAGTAAAAAAAAAAAGAAGACCAGTTATAGTACGTTAAAAATACAAACCTGAAGTAACAAGAATATAACAACATAAGAAAAAAAGGTATTAAAAATGTTATCGTTATTATTTTTCTCTCTTTTCATAATTATTTCAATAAATGAAAACTTCCTATATTTACATTTACGTCATCTTTTATAAAGTATTAGCTCTAATATTAGTTATTTTTTAAAGATTTTATATCATTTATTTATCGAGCTAACTAACTAAATGAGATCAACGTTAATCATATTTAAGAACTTATATTTTTTTCTTTAATTTTTGTTCAATAACCATACTATATTATAGTACGAAGCCCCTTAAAAAAATATCGTTCGTCTTTTTTACCTTTTAGAAATAAATTTTACATTAGACAAAATAACCATTTAGTTATTTTTCTAATATTTGGGACTTCGAATCAATTAATATATTATTCAATTATCTTCCTAATATTTATAATTTGGGATCAGTTAATATGTTTCTTTTTTATTTAGTTTAGAAATTTTAGGAATGTATTTTTACCTTTTTTACTTAGTAATTTTAGGGATATTTTTATACATAAAAACTCTTGAATTATTTCTTTATATATCCAACACTTTGTATAAAAGCACAAACTATTCCAACATAGAGTAATTCCATGTTGGATTTTACGACTTTGAAATCAACTTGACAAAACTCTCTAAGTCTGTAACCCAAGTTAAATTCCCAGGATTTTAATTGTAAAAATCATTTCATTAAGCAAATGTTGCATTTTTTTTAATATATAAATTGCTCCAATATTGTTTTTTATATTAGTTTATTTATCAATTGACGTGGCACACACGTGCAACGCATGTACACTAAAACTAGTACTATATTAAAAATACAAAACCTCTTAGTGAAATATCGTTCGTCTTTTTTATCCCTTTAAAATAGAGTTCACGCTGGACAAAATTGTCACGACCCCAAATTTTCTCTGTAGGATGTCGTGATGGCACCTAGTCTCTAAGACAAGGTAAGCCTATCAATGCGGAATAACAATAGAAATCTGAAATAAATAATCTTCAAATTCACATAATTTTAACTCCCAAAACCCGGTAGAAATAACTCACAAGCTTCTAAGAATTTATCCTCAATGTATCTATATATATATATATATATATATATATATATATATATATATATATATATATATATATATATATATATATATATATATCAGGGTCTAAGAAAAATAAGAAAGCAACATAATAATGATAGAAGGGGAATCCGGAGTCTGCGGATACTGGCAGATATACCTCGAAATCTCCGTACATAGGTAGCTCACTGATGTCTGGACTGGTAGGATATACCTGGATCTGCACAAAAAGATATGCAGAAGCGTAGTATGAGTACACCACAGCGGTACCCAGTAAGTGTCAAGCCTAACCTCGGTAGAGTAGTGACGAGGTCAGGTCAGGCCCTACTGGAATAATAAAAAACAAGGTGAAATGTTTAACAATATAATAAAAATGAAATGACAATGGAAATGAATCAAGTAAGTAGTATGTCACCAATTAACTACGCAAAATAATGGCAAATAATACCTCGTGGAAACAAAATAGAATTATTTTCAACTTTAAGAAAATCACAACAATAATCAAAGGCAACTGCGGCCATAAATCAATATCAACAAGGGCACTCCCGAGGTACCGCCTCGTAGTCCCAAATCATAAATAAATTCACAATATCTCATTTCCTTATATCACCGCGGGAGCCTTCACATTTAATTTCAAAGAAAAATATATTTTTCGAAATAACATCCCGCGTTTTAGCCACCCTTATCACACCGCATGACTTCTAGTAGTTCCCCTACTAGCCACGCGTATCAAGCCACCCTTATCTCACCGCATGTGTTTCAACACCCAGACCTTAAACCACCTCATGCGTATCTGTATCACAATATATCACAATTTGCACCTCAAGTGCCCAACTAATTCAATTTGCCAAAATAAACAACATCAACAATACTTTCCACAACATGAAGCTCACAGCTCAATCACAATGAGTATAAAATCTCACAAAATATTCGGGAATAAATAACTCGGCAAAAAAATAATATTTAAAAAATTTTAATACGTTGCCTCATTTCCAAATTTAAAATATCAAATACTTCATATTAATAATATTTAAATTAAAAAAATTCCACCTTCAAATAATGCATAGAATAAAAGAAACTAAGTTTAACCTAAACAGGTAAAAATAATTAGCAGGAGAAAGTCAAGCAAATTTAAAGTATTAAAATCAGATCAATAATAGAGAATATAACAAGGTTTAATAATTTAATTAATATGCATAAGTGATCTACACAATTTAAAAATATAATCTTTCACATTTAGCCCGTGTACACACTCGTCATCTCGTATACACGACTTTCATCACATTACAATTATCACATCAATACCAATCCTAGGAAAAATTTCCCCCACATAAGGTTAGACAAGTCACTTACCTCGAACCAAGCTCAATCAATTGGTAAGAATGCCTTTTCCACGAATATCCGATTCTGAATGGCTCGAATCTAGCCAAAATAATTCGATACAGTCAACAAAAATTATAAGAACAATTTCGTAAGAAAATATTACATTTTTCAATAAAATCCCGAAATTAACTCAAAAATCGCCCATGGGGCCCATGTCTCAGAATTCGGCGAAACTCACAAAATCCGACAACACATTCAATTACGAGTCCAACCATACCAGTTTCACTCAAATCCGACTCTGAATCGACACCGAAATCTCAAAAATTCGTTTATATGAGATTTCTAAATTTTTTTCATATTTCCATCTCAATAACAATGATATATTCGTGTATATTGACCAAATCCGAGTTAGAATCACTTACCCAAATATTTTTCTTTGAAAATCTATCAAAAATCGACTCTCCTCAAGCTCCAATTCATCAAAAATGGCACGGGGGACGAAGTCCCCAGTTTTATAATTCTGTCCAGGCGGCCCTCGGACCTGCCTCGATCCTAGCCCTCGATCAAGGCTTCGATCATGGCCCTCGATCCTGGGCCTCGATCCTGACCTTCGATCCTGGGCATCGATCATGGCTTCGATCATGGCCCTCGATCCTGGCCTTCGATCATGGCCCTCGATTCTGGCCTTCGATCATGGAACTCGATCCTGAGCATCGAACCTGGCTTCGATCCTGGCCCTCGACCCTGCCTTCGACCCTGGGCTCGACTTCTAGGCTTCGATCTTGGGCTCGATTTCTGCATTTCCAGTAGAAGAAATTGCAGCAGCTTTTGCAGCAGTTGTTTAAGTCCAACTCTTGATCCGTTAACCATTCGAAACTCACCCGAGGCCCTTAGGACCTCAACCAAGTACACCAACAAGTCCTAAAATATCATACGAACTTATTTGAAACCTCAAATCACATCAAACAACGCTAAAATCACAAATCACACCCCAATTCAAGCTTAATGAAACTTTAGAATTTTCAACTTCTACATTCGATGTTGAAACCTATCAAATCAAGTCCGATTGACCTCAAATTTTTCACACAACTCATAAATGACATAACGGAGCTATAAATAATTTTCAGAACTGGATCCGACCCCGATATCAAAAAGTCAACTCCCCGGTCAAACTTTCAAACTTAAATTCCTATTTTAGCCATTTAAAACCAAATTTAACTATGGACTTCCAAATAAAGCTCCAAACACGCTCCTAGGTCCAAAATCACGATACGGAGCTATTGGAATCGTCAAAATTCTATTCCGGGGTCGTTTGCACATAAGTCGACATTCAGACACTATTTGAACTTGAGCTTTAAAACTTGGAACTAAATATTCCAATTCATTCCAAAACCTCACTAGACCTAAACCAATTACTCCGACAAGTCATATATCAGTTATAAAGTACAGAATAGGCTGTAAATAGGGGAATAGGGCTACAACTTTTAAAACGACTGGCCAGGTCGTTACATCCTCCCCATCTTAAAACAATCGTTCGTCCTCGAACGAGCATAGAGACATGCCTGAAGTGGTGAAAAGATGAGGATAATGGCTGCGCATATCCTGCGCGGTCTCCCACGTTGCCTCCTCGACCGGATGACCCCTCCACTGAACCTTCACGGAAGTAATGTTCTTTGACCTCAGCTTTCGAACCTGCCTGTCCAAAATAGCCACGGGTTCTTCAACATAAGATAAATCCTTGTCCAACTGAACTGAACTGAAGTCTAACACATGAGACGGATCGCCGTGATACTTCCGGAGCATAGAAACATGGAATACCGGATGAACTGCAGAGAGACTAGGTGGTAGTGCAAGTCTGTAAGCTACGTCTCCAACTCTCTCAAGAATCTCAAAAGGCCCAATATACCTAGGGCTCAACTTGCCCTTCTTCCCAAACCTCATCATACCCTTCATAGGCGAAACCCGAAGCAAGACCTGCTCACCAACCATGAATGCAACATCACGAACCTTCCGATCCGCATAACTCTATGTCTAGATTGGGCTGTACGAAGTCGATCCTGAATCAATTTAACCTTTTTCAAGGCATCCTAAACCAAGTCTGTACCCAATAGTCTAGCTTCACCCGGTTCAAACTAACCCAATGGAGATCGGCACCGCCTGCCATATAAGGCCTCATATGGCGCCATCTGAATGCTCGACTGATAACTATTGTTGTAAGCAAACTCCGCAAGTGGTAAGAACTGATCCCAAGCACCCCAAAAATTTATCACACACGCACGAAGCATATCCTCCAATATCTGAATAGTGCGTTCGGACTGCCCGTCTGTCTGAGGGTGAAATGCTGTACTCAACTCCACACGAGTACCCAACTCTCGCTGTACAGCCCTCGAAAACTGTGAGGTAAACTGTGTACCCCCGTTAGAGATGATAGATACCGATACGCCATGAAGTCTGACAATCTCGCGAATATAGACTTGAGCCAACTGCTCGGAAGAATAGGTAGTCATCACAGGAATGAAATGAGTTGACTTGGTCAGCCTATTCACAATCACCCAAACTGCATCAAACTTCCACTGAGTCTGTGGAAGCCCAACAATGAAATCCATAGTGATCCGCTCCCATTTCCACTCCGGAATTTCTAACTTCTGAAGCAATCCACCTGGTCGCTGATGCTCATATTTTACTTGCTGACAATTGAAACACCGAGCTGCATATTCCACTATGTATTTCTTCATCCGCCTCCACCAATAGTACTGTCTCAGGTCCTGATACATCTTTGTAGCACCCGGATGAATGGAGTACCGCGAACTGTTAGCCTCTTGGAGAATCAACTCACGTAAACCATCTATATTAGGCACACATAGCCTGCCCTGCATCCGTAATACATCGTCATCTCCAATAGTGACTTTCTTGGCATCACCGTGCTGAACTGTGTCCTTAAGGACAAGCAGATGGGGATCGTCATAGTGACGCTCTCTGATACGATCATAAAGAGAAGATTGAGAAACCACACAAGCCAAAACTCGGCTCGACTCGAAAATATACAACCTGACAAACTGGTTGGCCAAGGCCTGAACATCCAAGGCTAAAGGCCTCTCTGCTACCGGTAAATGTGCTAAGCTGCCCAAACTCTCCGCCTTACGACTCAAGGCATCAGCCACTACATTGGCCTTCCCGAGATGATAGAGAATGGTAATATCATAATCCTTAAGCAACTCCAACCATCTCCGCTACCGCAAATTAAGATCCTTCTCTTTAAATAGATGTTGTATACTCCGGTGATCGATGTAGACCTCACAATGGACACCGTACAAATAATGCCGCCAAATCTTCAAGGCATGAACAATACCTGCTAACTCAAGGTCATGGACCGGATAATTCTTCTCATGTACCTTTAACTGTCTGGAAGCGTAGGCAATCACCCTACCGTCTTGCATCAACACTGTGCCGAGACCAATACGCGACGCATCACAATACATAGTATAAGACCCTGAACCCTGTAGGTAATACCAACACTGGGGTTGTAGTCAAAGTTGTCTTGAGCTTTTGGAAGCTCTCCTCGCATTCCTCGGTCCACCTAAACGGAGCACCCTTCTGGGTCAATTTGGTCATAGGTGCAGCAATAGAAGAGAAACCTTATACAAATCGGCGATAATACCCTGCCAAACCAAGGAAACTCCGGATCTCCGTAGCTGAGGATGGTATGGACCAACTCTGCACTGCCTCAATCTTCTTCGGATCTACCTTGATCCCATCGCACGAAACTATATGGCCCAAAAATCCCACTGCATCAAGCCAGAATTCATACTTTGAAAATTTGGCATATAACTTCTTTTCTCTCAAAGTATAAAGCACAGTCCTCAGGTACTGCTCATGATCTTCCTAACTCTGGGAATACACCAGAATGTCATCAATAAACACAATGATGAAAGAATCAAGATAGGGCTGAAATACACTATTCATTAAGTGCATAAATACTGTTGGGGCATTGGTTAGCCCAAATGACATTACAAGGAACTCATAATGACCATATTGAGTCCTAAAAGTAGTCTTCGGGATATTTGGTTCCCGAATCTTCAACTGATGATAGCCTGAACGTAAGTCGATCTTAGAGAACACTCTAGCACCCTAAAGATGATCAAATAGGTCATCAATACGTGGCAATGGTTACCTATTCTTTACTGTAACCTTGTTCAGCAGGCGGTAATTAATACACATCCGCATAGAACCATCCTTCTTCTTTACAAATAAGACAGGAGCACCCCAAGGCGATATACTGGGCCGAATAAAGCCCTTATCAAGCAACTCCTGTAACTGTTTTTTTAATTCTTTCAACTCTGCTGGGACCATATGATATGGTAGAATAAAAATGGGCTGAGTGCCCGGTAACAAATCAATGCCAAAGTCAATATCCCTGTCGGGTGGCATACCTGGAAGATCCGCTGGAAATACATCAGGAAAATCCCTTACTATAGGAACTGACTCAACGATAGAAGTATCAACACTAACATCTCTCACATAGGCCAGATACGTATCACACCTCTCTCAAACCATTCGTTGAGCCTTAAGAAATGAAATAACCATGTTAGGAACATGATCCAAGGTACCTCTCCACACTAGCCGCGGTAGACCTGGCATAGCCAACGTCACCGTCTTAGCGTAACAATCAAGGATAGCGTGATAGGGCGACAACCAGTCTATGCCTAAAATAACATCGAAATCCACCATACTGAGCAATAATAAATTAGCTCTGGTCTCAAAACCACTGATAACAATTAAACACGACCGATACATGCGGTCCACAATAATAGATTCACCTAGGGATGTAGATACATAAACAGAAGAACTCAAGGAATCACGGGATACGCCCAAATACGGGACAAAATAAGATGACACATAAGAATAAGTGAAGCCTGGATCAAATAAGACTGATGCATCTCTACGACAGACTGGAATAATACCTGTGATAACAGAATCAGATGCAATGGCCTCTGTCCTAGCAGGAAGGGCATAATATCTGGCCTGGCCTCCCTCTCTAGGGCGACCTCTACCTGTTTGACCTCCACCTCTAGCTGGTTGTGCAGGTGGAGTGGCAACTGGTGCAGTAATCATGGCTTGAGAAGCCTGAGGGCCCTGTGGAATAAGTGGGGCCTGAGAAACCCGTGGAGGTGCACCCCTCTTAAGTCTGGGGTAATCCCTCATGATATGACGAGTGTCACCATACTCAAAACAGGCCCTCAGAGGACGTGGCTGTTGGGACTGGCTTGGGCCTGATCGACTAGACTGCCTGCTGAAGGCACCCCGTATAGGAGGTACAAAAGACACTGGCGGTGCATAATATGGAACCTGAGGTCTGGGAGTAGCCGGAATACCACTGGAAGCTGGAAGTGCTGAATGAATAGGATGGCTCACATAACCTCTACATCTCGGGGTCTCTTAGTTTCCCTCTCTTCCCTCTCCCTGATCCGCATACCTTCCAATCTCCTAGCAATTGACACCACCTGTTGGTATGTGATGTCCATCTCTAGTTCTCGGGCCATACTGAATCTGATACTAGGGTGGAGACCCTCAATAAATCTGCGAACCAACTCTCGAATGGTAGCAACTAAGGCTGGTGCATGCCTAGCCAAATCACTGAATCG
Organism: Nicotiana tabacum; assembly: GCF_000715075.1. Taxonomy (NCBI): domain Eukaryota; kingdom Viridiplantae; phylum Streptophyta; class Magnoliopsida; order Solanales; family Solanaceae; genus Nicotiana; species Nicotiana tabacum. The sequence goes on from NC_134083.1 coordinate 48,068,992, forward strand.
GACCACATATTCTGACATGGTCATAGAACTTTGGCGCAGCTACTCAAACTTTGCGTGCTATAACCTCTGGGGCATGGTCAACTTGGGCCCGTGGCTCTAGGGTACGGGCAGCGGGAGTCTGTGCTCCTCACCCGGCCTAAGATGTGGCAGGAGCAAGTGGAATTAATCCTGCCTGAACTAGAGTGCCAAACATGCTCAAAAACTGGGCAAGGGTCTCCTGAAGTGCAGGAGTAGTAACAGGCATCTCAGGTGCCTGTTCTCCAACTGGAGCTACTGGTGCCTCTGCTGCTGCAGCTCGTGCAGGTGCTCTGGCCGCACCACGTGGTCTTCCTCGGCCTCTGGCACGGCCTCTACCTCGGTCCCGGCCTCTTGTGGCTCCAACAGGGGACGCGGGTGTCTGATCATTGGATCCAGTTGTGCATGTTCTCACCATCTGTGAGGGAATAGAAAGATAATGGTTTAGAACTTTGAAGTCAACCGTGCGCACGATAAGGAATCAAAGAAGTGAATATTTTTCTAGCAGTTCCATAGCCTCCCGAAGATAAGTACAAACATCTCCGTACCAATCCGCAAGACTCTACTAAACCTGCTTGTGACTCAAAATACCTATGAACCTAGAGCTTTGATACCAACTTGTCACGACCCCAAATTTCCTCTGTAGGATGCGTGATGGCACATAGTCTCTAAGACTAGGTAAGCCTATCAATGCGGAATAACAATAAAAATCTGAAATAAATAATCTTCAAATTCACATAATTTCAACTCCCAAAACCCGGTAGAAATAACTCACAAGCTTCTAAGAATTTATCCTCAATGTATCTATATATATCAGTGTCTAAGAAAAAAAAGGAAGCAACATAATAATAAAAGAAGGGGACTCCGGAGTTTGCGGATGTTGGAAGATATACCTCGAAGTCTCCGTACACACGTAACTCACTAATGTCTGGACTGGTAGGATATACCTAGATCTGCACAAAAAGATGTGCAGAAGCGTAGTATGAGTACACCACAACGGTACCAAGTAAGTGCTAAGCCTAACCTCGGTAGAGTAGTGACGAGGTCAAGTCAGGCCCTACTGGAATAATAAAAGACAAGGTGAAATGTTTAACAATATAATAAAAATGAAAAGACAATGGAAATGAATCAAGTAAGTAGTATGTCACCAATTAACTACGCAAAATAATGGCAAATAATACCTCTTGGAAACAAAACATAATTCTTTTCAACTTTAAGAAAATCACAACAATAATCAAAGGCAACTGCAGCCATAAATCAATATCAACAAGGTCACTCCCGAGGTACCGTCTCGTAGTCCCAAATCATAAATAAATTCGCAATATCTCATTTTCTTATATCACCGCGGGAGCCTTCACATTGAAAAATATTTTTCCCGAAATAGCATCCCGCGTTATAGCCACCCTTATCACACCGCATGACTTCTAGTAGTTTCCCTACTAGCCACGCGTATCAAGCCACCCTTATCTCACCGTATGCGTTTCAACACCCAGACCTTATAGCACCGCATGCGTATCAGTATCACAATATATCATAATTTGTACCTCAAGTGCCCAACTAATTCAATTTGCCAAAATAAACAAAATCAACAATACTTTCCACAACAGGGAGCTCACGGCTCAATCACAATGAGTACAAAATCTCACAAAATATTCGGGAATAAATAACTCAGCAAAAAAAATATTTAAAAAAATTTAATACGTTGCCTTAGTTCCAAATTTAAAATATCAAATACTTCATATTAATAATATTTAAATTAAAGAAATTCCACCTTCAAATAATTCATAGAATAAAAGAAACCAAGTTTCAGCTAAACATGTAAAAACAATTAGCAGGAGAAAGTCAAGCAAATTTAAAGTATTTAAATCAGATCAATGATGGAGAATATAACAAGATTTAATAATTTAATTAATATGCATCAGTGATCTACCCAATTTAAAAACATAATCTTTCACATTTAGCCCGTGTACACACTCGTCACCTCGTATGCACGACTTTCATCACATTACAATTATACATCAATACCAATCCTAGGGAAAATTTTCCCCACACAAGATTAGACAAGTCACTTACCTCGAACCAAGCTCAATCAATCAGTAAGAATGCCTTTTCCACAAATATCCGACTCTAAATGGCTCAAATCTAGCAAAAATAATTCGATACAGTCAACAAAAATTATAGGAATCAATTTCGTAAGAAAATACTATATTTTTCAATAAAACCCCGAAATTAACTCAAAAATCACCCATGGGGCCCATGTCTCGGAATTCGGGGAAACTCATAAAATCCGACAACTCATTCAATTACGAGTCCAGCCATACTAGTTTCACTCAAATCCGACTCCGAATCGATACCGAAATCTCAAAAATTAGTTTATATGAGATTTCTAAAATTTTCCAAAATTTCCATCTCAATACACTAATTAAATGGTGAAAACAATGATATATTCGTGTATATTAACCAAATTCGAGTTAGAATCACTTACCCAAATATTTTTTCTTGAAAATATATCAAAAATTGCCTCTCCTCAAGCTCCAATTCGTCAAAAATGGCACAGGGGACGAAGTCCCCTGTTTTATAATTCTGTCCAGGCAGCCCTCGGACCTGCCTCGATCCTGGCCCTCGATCAAAGCTTCGATCATGGCCCTCGATCATGGCTTCGATCATGGCCCTCGATCATGGGCTCGATCCTGACCTTCGATCTTGGGCATCGATCATGGCTTCGATCCTGGCCCTCGATCATGGGCCTCGATCCTGACCTTCGATCTTGGGCATCGATCATGGCTCTCGATCATGGCCCTCGATTCTGGCCTTCGATCATGGCCCTCGATCCTAAGCATCGACCCTGCCTTCGACCCTGGGCTCGACTTCTGGGCTTCGATCCTGGGCTCGATTTTTGCATTTCCAGCAGAAGAAATTGCAGCAGTTTTTGTAACAACTGTTTAAGTCCAACTTTTGATCCGTTAACCATCCGAAACTCACCCGATGCCCTCGGGACCTCAACCAAGTACACCAACAACTCCTAAAACATCATACGAACTTATTTGAAACCTCAAATCACATCAAACAACGCTAAAATCACAAATCACACCCAATTCAAGCTTAATGAAACTTAAGGATTTCCAACTTCTACATTCGATGTCGAAACCTATCAAATCAAGTCCGATTGACCTCAAATTTTGCACACAACTCATAAATGACATAACAGAGCTATAAAAAATTTTCAGAACTGGATTCGACCCCGATATCAAAAAGTCAACTCCCCGGTCAAACTTCCAAACTTAAATTCCTATTTTAGCCATTTCAAGCCTAATTTAACTACGGACTTTCAAATAAAATTTCGGACACGCTCCTAACTCCAAAATCACCATACAGAGTTGTTGGAATCGTCAAAATTCTATTTTGGGGTCGTTTGCACATAAGTCGACATTCAGTCACTATTTAAACTTAAGCTCTAAAACTTGAAACTAAGTGTTCCAATTCATTCCAAAACCTCACCGGACCTAAACCAATTACTCCGGCAAGTCATATATCAGTTATAAAGTACAGAATGAGCAGTAAATAGGGGAATGGGGCTACGACTTTTAAAATGACTGGCCGGGTCGTTACAAAAATATCTTGCAGAAATGCATGGTAAGGCTGCGTACAATAGACACTTGTGGTCCGGCCCTTCCCCGAACCCCGCACATAGCGGGAGCTTAGTGTACCGGGCTGCCCTTTTTTACTGGACAAAATAGTCATTGTCATCTTATTATTTTTCTAATATTTAGGATTTTTAAATTAACTAAAATTTTAATAAATTATGTAAGAACGAAATTTAAATATTTTCCATAACTAAAACATTCTTAACATACTACAGAAGAAGTAATCATAGTTGGGCGTTCATGACTCTTTAGAAGTCCTTGTTTTGATTAAGAAATAATTATTTCAAAGAGAAATTCATAATCTTTTATTTTCTCATAATATTCGGAAAAAAATAGAATTGGACAACCAAATTGTGATGGCAAAAGTAATAAATACTCTCTCGTATAATAAAGAAAGCTTAATAATCTGAGGAAAGAAGTTAGACAACAAGCATCTTATTGTCAATATTTATATATATTTTAAGAAAATTACCCATTGAGATACTATGCACGCGTATCATAAGATTAGTATAATGAGAAAAATAATTCTTGTAAAATACATTCTGCCAAATTTTCATTTTACCAACGTTTTAAGAATATTGCCATTCTTCAATTAAATACCGTGCTTATAAAAATTCCGAGACAAGATTAGTTCATGAATGAGAAAAGATTCATGTAATTTGTGACTTAAAGTGCCTTTTGCTTGTTTTCGTTAAACTATACGGCACGTCCCCTAACGATTATGGGTAAGAAAATTATTTTGAAAGCAAATAAAGAGAATCTTCTATGCCCCATGTCTGGTTGAAAATAGAATCATACAAATAAGGATATGAGATCATATTTAACAAAATTACAAAATAAATATCAAGGAATAACACAAAGAAAGCACTGAAGCAAAGAGAGAAGGTTACTTTTGAAGCCATATACGATCTCATGCTCTCTTCTACCGAGCTTATGATCTAATAAATTCAAACGACTTCTTATTTGCCTAAGTGGTGGTTTATCAATGGGATTTCACACAAATATAAATTTAACAAATGTGGAGGTTAGAGATATATCTGCTACAAAGACTTATTCCACTAGAAGGAAAATTGAAAGTGGAAGAACAAGAAATTAAAGTATGTTATGGAGGGCTCCTTCTGCAAGTAGGATAGAAGTTTTTTCAGAACTAATTCTGAAATGTTGCAAAATCGTGCCTTGCCTTATAGAACTTAAAGCAAGAATGCAGGAAATGGTGCCAATACCATATGATAGGTCAATACACGAAGCAAAAACACGCATCTTTTCGTATGCATGTCAAAGGGTACAATAGTAACGGAATGTTGTGCCGATTTAAGAATGCTTATGAGAAATGACTTTTATTTTGGATTGACCAAATTGATCACGTCGCAACGATGGATCAAGAAGAAAGCGAGCAAAATCAGGTTTTGCTTTCTTAACTTAGCTATTAATTATTTATGAATTTAATTTCTAACTTTTATGATTTTTGTGAAATTTCGTCTCATGATGATGTTAGGATAGATTTGATTCATATGATGATCTTGAAATGAATGCTAAGTTTGGAAATACATATTTGAATTATAAGCAATTATTTTATGCCAAATACAATTAATGATCCCGACCTACTCATATCATATATATATATATATATATATATATATATATATATATATGGAATATGGGAAAAGGTTATGGCGTAATCGAATGATATGAAGTATCTTAGTGGAAGGATTATGTTGGTACTTAAAATACGAACTTCCTAGCAGCCTTTATGTCCTCTCCTGCGTACATAGAAACATGAAGGAGTTGCACCTTTACGAGAGATACCAATGTCAATAAAAAGTCTCTTTGTTATGAGTCATGACCGAACAATCAAAACGGATAAAAGAAATACATAAGGAATATCATTTTAAGGAAATATTATGTGAGATACGGCTCATTATAAGTTTGTACCTCATAAAATTAAAATAATTAAAAAGATAATATAAATCTAATTAACTTTGATTATTTATTTTAGTAGGTTCAAGCAATATTCAATCACCTTGACGTGGACAAACAAGTCATCATATGGTGATCCATTTCATTGGTCAAGGAAATCTATACTTTCTTTCATGTATAATTATTTATTCAAATCTTTATTTTTATAATAGTGATATTACTTTACAAAATCATATACTCCATGGCTTGGCATGCAACGAACGTGGCGAGAAACTAGTTATTATAAAAGTGAGAACCCTTAAACTTAAAAGTCAAATTACTAATATACCTTTTCTAAAAATCTAACTATTTCACTTATTAAAAATATTATCACGACCCAAAATCTCACCTGTCATGATGGCGCCTATCTCAATACTAGGCAAGCCAACAATCTAAATAAACCACCATATCTTTTAAGTTTGAGAATAAAATAATTAAATTCAGCGGAAGGAACTCACAATTTCGAATATAACACTCCCAAAACTCGATGTCACTGAGTACATGAGCATTTAATATGAATACAAATTCTGACGGATAAAATTTATTGTCTGAAAATATAGAACAATACAATAATTAAACAGAAAAGGAATCGAGTCTGCGGACGTCAAGCAGCTACCTTGATAGTCCCCAACAGAATTAACTTCGAAATCTAAGCAGCCGCCGTATCCGGGAGCACCTGGATCTGCACACGAGCTCCGCAGGTACAGTCCAATATAAATAATAGTACAAAAATATAGGCATGCTTTCAAGTTCAACAGCTAAACTCAGTACAAGTGAAATAGATCGATACTGCATGATATGAGGAATATGACATCTCAGTAGAAAGACCTCGTGTAGATACTGGTCACAAATTTTTCGGTCACTCAGTACTGTTTATGGCCAATCCATCCCAGGGGTGTTCCAACCCGTATATATATATACACATCGACTGACCGTCAGTCACTCAGTACCGGATAAGGCCAATCTAGCCCTGGGGTAATTTATCCCCAAATATAAATGATACGGACAAAATTCATGTCTAGGTAAACTCATTACAATTTAAATAAATAAGGCAAGTCCATGCCCTGGGAAATCCATCCCAAATATACATAATTATCTACGCTCACTAGGAGTGTGTACAAACTCCGGAGGGGTTCCTTCTGCCCAAGCGTGATATAAAGCCTTTATGGCCTACTGCAGGCGGGCAGTCCCGATCCGTATAATAATGAAGCCTTTATGGCCTACTGCAGGCGGGTAGTCCCGATCCGTATAATAATAAAACCTATAAGGCCTGCTGGAGGCGGGTAGCCCCGATCCATAAAATAGTAAAGCCAATAAGGCCTGGTGTAGGCGGGCAGCCCCGATCGAGAATAATAATAATATATAAAGCCATTCTGGCCTGTTGTAGGCGGGCAGCCCCGATCCATTTAATGATAACATATATAAAGCCAATATGGCCTGCTGCGGCATGCAGCTCGATCCCATAAATATCCTTACAATGGACGAATATGACTGAGTGTGAAGTGTATATTTTTAAAATAATTAATTGAACAGCAACACGACCCCATGGGTCCCAACATATCGGCACGTAGCCTAAACATGATCTTTAATAAGAGCCTCATCTCAATTTCTCTAATACGTGGGGAAATGTTCTTATAATAACATGATTCTTTAATTTTTCAACTTCACGGAATTTATTCAAGTCATAATTTCAATGGTACACTCCCACACGCTCGTCAATTATCGTGTGCGTCACTTCCAAGCAATTTATATAATACCAATTCGGGGATTCATACCCTCAGAATCAAGTTTAGAAGTGTTACTTACCTCAAACCATGTAATTCTTTACTCCGTTATGCCTTTGCCTCGCAAATTTGCCTCTGAAAGCCTCGTATCTAGTCACAATTAGTTCGATTCAATCAATACAAATCATAAAAATTTATTCTATATTAAAATACTAATTTTCCAACAAAATACGAAATTTAACTCAAAAATCGTCCGTGAGGCCCACGTCTCGAAACCCGACAAAAGTTACAAAATTCGGAAGCCCATTTAATCACGAGTCTAACCATACCAATTTTACCAAAATCCAACATCAGCTCGGCCTCCAAATCTTCAAATTAAACCAAGAGGGTTTTCTAAAATTTTTAACTCAATTCACTAATTTAGTGATAAAAACAACAATATATTCATGTAATTTAACCAAAATCATGTTAGGAGTTCTTATCCCAATGTTTTTCTTGAAAAACTCTCGAAAAATCGCCTCACCCGAGTTTCCTTGCTCCAAAAATGGAAGAATGAGACAAATTTGGACTTTATTCTGCTGCCGAGGGGTTTGTTCTTCGCGTTCGCGACCCTCCCCTCGTGTTCGCGATGAACGAATTCTCCAACAACTATTTTCAAACCCTTCTCAAATAGCCTCTAGTATAATGGTCATAACGTTTTGTATACACCTCCAAATGATAAATGGTTTAGCTTTCTGAAAACTAGACACCAAGGGCTATAACTTTTATTTGTTGCTCATCTCCCAATTTCTTATAGATTGCGAGATATATGCTTCCACAGTCAGTCATGTGCAACAGAGATTTTTAAACTCTTACGAGATAGCATGTAGTATATCTACTATAACTTTTTATACATAACTCCAAATGACAAATAGTTTACCTTTATGAAAACTAAATACAAAGGGCTACAACTTTGATTTATGGATCATCTTCAAATTCTTTATAGATTACGAGATATGAGCCTCCAAAATCAGACGACGGACAACAAAAATTCCTTCTTCGCGAACGCGAGAGCCTCTTCGCGAAGAACAAAGTCCCAACAGCAAAATCCTTCTTCGCGAACGCGAGAGGCTCCTCGCGAACGCGAAGAACAATACCAGAACCAGCACCCAGCAGCATCAAAACACCCAAACTTGGTCCAGAACCACCCCGAATCAAACCCGAGGCCCGCGGGACCCCGTCCAATCGTATCAATCAGTCCCAATACATAACACGAACCTGCTCGAGGCCTCGAATCACATCAAACAATATCAAAACCACGAATCGTACCCCAATTTAAGCCTAATGAATCTTGAAATTTTAAATTCCTACAAACGACGCCGGAACCTATCAAATCAAGTTCGATTGACCTCAAATTTTGCACACAAGTCATAAATGACATAACATACCTATTATAATTTTCAGAATCGGATTTCGATCCCGATATCCAAAAGTCAACCCCCCGGTCAAACTTTCTAAAAATTCAACTTTCGGCATTTTAAGCTTAATTCTACTACGGACCTCCAAATAACTTTTCGGACACGCTCCTAAGTCCAAAATCACCATACTGAGTTATTGGAATCACCAGAATTCAAATCCGAGGTCGTTTACACATAAGTCGACATCCGGTTAACTTTTTCAATTTAAGTTTTCAATTTTAAGATTAAGTATCTCATTTCACCCCGAAATCCTTCCGGACCCGAACCAACTAACCTGGTAAGTCATAAAATAACTGTAAAGCATAAATTAAGCAGTAAATAAGGGAATAGGGTTATAATACTCAAAACGACCAGCCGAGTCGTTACAAAAACGGATGACTGCAATTAGCAACGTTTCATACTCCTTTAGTAATTGTCACAAGTCACAACCATTCAAATCTATCTTCATTTTTTAAGTTAGACTTTTTCCTCCAACTAAGTTAGATCAATATTATTTTTAACGTTACGGTGTCCTTCCATTCACTTTTGAAGTTGTCGGCGTAAATAAAGTTAGTTTTTGATTTCACTAGACAAAGCAAATAAATCACAATTAAGTTGATTGGAAAACAAGTGCATTGAATATTTGCCGCAAAAATGGTACTCCCAAACCTACATGCGCCGCACTTTTTCCCATGTGGTGGGTCATCATTGCAAACCAACTGATTTTATCCCATATGTTTTTCAAGATTGGCAATTGGTATAAGTGGTTCTTCGTTGCCACCTAAGCCATGAACATTGATCATGATACCTTCAAATAAAGCAGCGGTGAACAGTCCCACCATCGGAACTTGCACTTCCACATTTGGTTCATGCGGCGGCAGGCCAGTTCTTGATTTTCTGACGGCAAAAAGTTTAAATGGTTTGATCCTGTTTATGCCTCAAAATGGACTACCGGTAGAATTAATCATCAAATTCATCTATATTAATAAAAAAATCCATCAAATAAAGCAGCATCGGGGGTCCGTCTATGGGAATTTGAACTTCAACATTTGCTCCAGACGGCGGTAGTAGGACTCGTTCTTGATTTTTCGGTGAATGTAAAAAGTCATTTACAATTGGATTACCATTCATCTATACGTTATTAGGCATGGCAATAATTGAACTTGTCTACTAACCTGAACTCCACTTCTATTTAGATATTTACTCGAAAAAGATCTAGAGCCATGTTAACTAGATCTCTAATTTGTTTATGCTTTTGGGATTTTGGATCGGTTTTAACACTTTTCTCCTCAACTTCTCATTTATGTTCAAATATCATACTGCTATATTGTTATACACACAAGAAGAAAGTGCAAATGCGCCATAAATCATTGGAAAAAATAATAATATAATGTCTAAAATTAATCCTTTCATACTTTTGAAGTCACCTACTAAGCTACTCAGCCAATGGTCTCATGATCACTGCGAATAAAGAGTCAAAATTCATAATCAGGTCTGCACACCGACTTCCTACCAAACCTGTAAGCCCCTTAAGAGGGGCCCTTGAGAGCTGAGTACACCATCACCGTACTCTATAAGTGTCAAATACTCTCTCTACCTTAAGTTTTTGGACGAGACTTTATAAAAATGAAACAACCAACATTTGATACAAAATAATAACAATTATTTCATGCTATTTGTCATTTTAAATGAAAAAACAAGCAAAATGTCAACCATGATATAAACTTTTAAAATATTTATATCAATTCATGATTTTAATAAAAATCATACAAATACTTCATGTATGTATATTATTATAAAAGCTTCTCATAATTTTAGGATATTTTTATGACTATAAAAGCTTATCATCAAGAGTAAAATAGGTAAATAAAAAATTTAAAGTTAAATTGCTTCAATATATCTATATATATCTATATCTATATTATTTTGGAGCGCGAATATTTTATGTTAAATGTTGAACGACTAAAATATTTTCAAAATATTGATCGACTTTTATGCCCTTGAAAATTTACATTAACTTTTACTAGAAGTTACACGAAAAGGACACAGCTGAAAATACTACACTTTAATCTAACTCCTATATTAAGACGTCCAAACTAAAAGTTGGGACTTTGAAACCAAATAGATCACTTAATTTGATTTGCATAAGGATTGATATTTTGCTAATAAAACGTGCAATATCGTTTTTCAGTTAATTTCTCTTGACATGGATATTGCTTCTTTGAATTTTTAGAATCAATACAAATTAAAGGACTCAATCTGTCTATTTTTAACAAAAAAACCCAGGATAACACAGACTTCTTACTTCTTTCATATTAACCTGAGATAAGTTTATGTTCATTACTTTTTTCTTACTTTATTACTAATGTTATTTGACTTTTCATGCAAAAAATAGTTATTCTTACTATTTATGTTGTCGGGTACTAACTTCAAGAACTACGACATAGAGCCCGTTTGGATTAGCTGATTTGAAGTAACTGATAAGTATTAGCTACTGAAAAATATTTTAAGTGCTGAAATTGATTTAATAAATAAGCAGTTACGTGTTTGGATACAAGTGCTGAAATTGATAATAAACTGCTGCAGTATTTGATAAAAAAGTGCTGATAAGCTCTTTTTCTGTTAAAATGACTTGAATAACCTTAGAACTGTTTACACTTATAAGGGCGTAATTTCTTCAAAATTTTAGATTCCAGATCGATTCAAATATAAAATATTCTATTTATTATTTTATTTTAAATACAACTGTAATTAAATAGGATAACTTTTATGATAAATATAATTTATTTTATGATAAGCATATAATCATAAGTTATAATAATTAATAAATTGACAAAAGTTTCTCAGTAAAATAAATAAACCTAAATAGGATAATATATTTGAAGAGAAACACTGTCTTCATCACCACAACACTTTGAAACCAATACACCAAAAATTTGATATGTCCTCGTTTATTACATACAGTTCAAAGATTAATACAAAATCACATAGATACAAATATGCAATGGAACAGAGAATTTGCTTACCTCAAATAGTCAATGAGAATTGCAGACTTGAAGAGACGTGGGGTTTAGGTTGAAAAAATACGTGAGGCAATGAGTATCGATGTAGGAGTTTTGTTTTGAAAAGGAATATTTTAGGGATAAAATAGTAAAAATCTTGGTCAAACTTAAAGTGCTTATAAGCTAAAAATCCATAAGCTAGGGGTGACCAGCTTATGGCTTTTGACTTATAAGCAATTAACTTATAAAAAATTTTAACTTTACCAAACGCATAGATAAGCCGAAAAGTGCACCCTCATAGTTGGAACTTGCTACTTAACTCTTTAGGATCATAATCACATCTACTTTTCGAGAAAAGAAAATGACGAAGAAGGAGAGGGGGACACTATTCTGATGGTTGATTTCTATTATCTTAAAAAAATTAAGTTTTCTTAATATAAATATATTAATAAATTTACTTTTTCTCTTCTTGTATAAGAAAAATCGACTACAAATTATATTCGTAGAAACTGTTATTAGAAAATAAGAATGTTAAAACGCGCAATATTTAAAAATGAAAATATTCTCGACCAAAGCTAAAATATATTTAAAAAATATAGTATATAATTTCACGCATGATAAAATTATCATATTTAAATTTTTACCCAATATATGAGACTTTGAATTAAACTAGAATAGTTATTTGACTACAGTTGTGAAATTAAATTTTATCTGATATCTAGGACTTTGAATACAATGATAAAATTTTTAGATAACTATGATTGTGAAATTTGAATCCAACTAAACTTTTCTCTGAAGGCAAGGAAATCTATTGTAGTAAAGGAGTATTATCTTTAGAGGGTAGCCTCTAATGTAATTTTGCTTTTTGACATTTGATAAGGATTACAAAGCGCAAGTTTAATTGGAGGATAAGTATTTACATGAGAGTTTACTTCATCTCAATTTAGTTTTATATATTTTTATTTGGAAAAGGGAGAAAAAGGGAGTACGCGAAGGGACAAGAGATAGAAAATAGGTTTTAAGAATATTTCATCCAAGGATGAGAAAAAACACTCTTAGATAATATTTCTAGATGTCCCCAAAAGAGTTTATTTAATCATACATGTCCAACTCAAAAACTGAAATTGCTGGCTTAATTAAAGAAGAAGATTTTGGAATTGACAATTAAATTTAATTGAAACTATATTATTTGAGAGAAGAAACAAAAAAAAAAAATAGTTTTAAGTAAGAAATTTTTAGCTCATATGAGAGCCTGACTAAACGTAACCAAATATTGAGACATATAAATTCACTAAGCTACATTTTCGACAACAATACTAAACTTTACTCTGATGGCCACAAACAAGTAAAGAAGTATATTTTCAAAGGCTGATTTGTACGTAAATGTTTTGACAACAACATCACCATAAAATGAAGAATATCTTTTTAAAATAATAATTCTTAATATGCATTTATTTTACCATGATAATGAATAAATGCATGATTAGATAATCTCTAATGTTGGACTATGTTTATTGCATTGTATTTTCTTACAGAAACTATGTACTGTACTTCAAAGAAAGATCAATGTCAACAACAAAATTTTTAGTCATGATAGTAGTCAAAACGACTCGAAGGAATACACAAAAAATACTATCTACAAAGAAGTATTAGATATGATATGACTCTGTTATCTAGACACAATGCATAGTTTTATATTGGAAGTAGGAGATTATGGAATTGCTTATTCACAAAGCTTATTTTAGTCAGGCAACAAATACTGTCGAACTAACTTAATTACTAAACATATCATCTTTGTTGGTTTACATGATATCCAATCCTTTGGAATTTAAGTTATGTTAAAGTAAATAATATTGATTTTCAATATTTAAAAGATTGTTGCATTTTATCTACACCAATTGCTTTGCAACAATTCTTGATCTTCTTCTATGTTTTAATAAAAATATTTTCATTCGTATAAATAATTAATCAAAGATCCACGTGCGACGCACGTACATAGATATTAGTAGCAATAATATATCAATAAAGTATACTGTATTATGAATATGTAGAGTATTTTGAGTCCATTAATATCTTAAAAAGGTGGTTAGCATATAAAATCAAATCATTAGAATGTGGCTTAGTAGTTAATGAGATCGATACAACCACTAAAGATCAGAGTTCAAATGAAGTGGACATTCGAGGACCTTTGGGGTAAAAACTTGTTTTAAATTAAGAACTACTGATTTTATTAAATAATTATATATTTGGTCGTATATTGAAACTCCCATTTTTTTTCTCTCGTTTTAAAACTAAGCTCAACGTGGGTGACTTTCACAAATAGTGTATTTATGTATCACTATTTAAGCTATGATCAACGTCTAAATAAATTTAGCAAAAATAATTTCGCCGTAAATCTTCGCGAATCGCCATAAGTTCGGGGGTTAATTGGTTTTTTGGCCTTTTACAAACTTATTTTTAGTTTTATGACCCTACCTCTTTTTTTACACATGGGAGATTTACTTTTACACATAAGAGATCTAAAAAAGACATTTCCTTAAATTCAACATTGTAAAATGCCAAGATGGCCTAAAACCTCTAAGTTCGGATTCATGGGCAAAGACTTATTTGAAAACAAGTCCTTTGATATTTTTGTTTCAAATTGTTCAGAATTTCCACTGGTCAGATTCAACCAAGACCTTCAAAAATCAATAGACACACTGCCTTCATCAACAATCAAGTCCAACAAACTCCAACAAAAGTGTTCTTCATGTTCTTCAACCAAACCAAACACAAATAAGCAATGGGGTTTTTTCCAGTATATATGTTTACCCTCAAAATCGGATAATAATTAAATTTGTAAGTGGTTTTTAGGATACACGGATTTATTTAGCACAAAGCAGTAAATAAGGACAAATTAAATAAATAAGAATGAAGTAAGCTCAAACCACACGAGGGAGACGATTTAAGCCTTAGTAAAATATTTGCCCTCCATCTGCGCTCGTAACAACAAGCACTGACGAACGAAAACAGAAGAACTGATAACAAAAAAAATAATGATATATTATCTGGGAATGCGTGTTACAATATAATTTACGAATTATCAGACCCCCTTTATATAGTAGAAGAGGCCTACTTTAGGTACAATTCTATAAAAGATAAAAAATCTTTTGATTTACTGATTATCGACTCTTTATCGGTACGTGCCTAGATTTCCGCCGTAATATCCGGGCGGTCACGGATATTTCGGTCTTCCATTGGCTATGCTGACAATGTTTCTTCAAAGTCGTTTGAGGCTAGGACCGATTCCGGGATCATGGGCTCGATATTCTCGAAAATAAGCGTCCTATCTTCGAGTTCTAGCCCGGTGGGACTTGAGATCGATCTTTAGCCCTTTATTGTCATGTCTCAAGCCTGGCTTACTATGTCAGAAGCTAGGATGCACCACGAGCTCGACTTCGGCCGTATACAGATAGTCCCCTCATTTTTCAGAGAGTAGACGACGAGAAACGACATGAGCTTTCGACTTTTACTTCGATACATCGTGACAGAAATGACAAAACAACCGAAACGACTTGCCAGTCAAGTCTTAATGGCATTATGTGATGACCTAAAATGTCATCTTTAAATTTAATAAGTAATTCTATATTTTAAGACCTTGAAAAGCACCATTTATCATTCCTCGACTTGCGTGCGCAGTCCGTACATTTTTTCGAAAAGTTTTTTTGTGAAAAATGGATTAAAATAGGAAATAGAGCTTTAAAACTCACCTAAGTTGACTTTGGTCAACATTTTGAGCAAACGGCCCCGGATCAGTATTTTAAAAATTCTGATAGGTCTGTATCGTGATTTGAGACTTGGGCGCATGCCCGGAATCGAATTCCGAGGTCCCTAACCCGAGTTATGGAATTTTGATAAAAAAAAATTAAAAGCTTGAAAGCTTAATGATTTCTAAGAAATTACTGATGTTGGATTTATTGACCTTGGGTCCGTATTTTGGTTCCAGAGCCCGGTATAGGTCCACTATAATATTTATGACTTGTTTGCCGAATTTGGCGAGAATCGGAGTTGATTTGACGTGATTCGGACGTCCGATTGTAAAAATATAAGTTTTAAAGTTTTCTTGAAAATTTCCTTTGATTTGGTGTCCGATTCGTAGTTCTAGGTGTTATTTTGGCGATTCGATCGTGCGAACAAGTTCGCATGATCTTTTAGAACTTGTGTGCATGTTTGGTTTGGAGCCCCGGGGCTCGGGTGGGTTTCGGATAGGCTACGGGATGATTTCGGACTAAGAAAATCTGGTTTTCTGCAGACTTCAGGCTTCTGGTATGTAGTACCTTCGCGAACGCGAAGAGAAAATTGGGCTGGCACATTTTGTGCTTCGCATTCGCACCATAATGACCGCGTTCGCGAAGGCTTGAGGTTCAAAGCTTCGCCCTCGCGATAGAAGCCTCGCGTTCGCGAAGGGAAAGATATTGGCCAGGAAAGTTTAGCCTCCGCGTTCGCGAAGGGCATCTCGCGTTCGCGAAGGGCAAGCCAGGCATGCATCGCGTTCGCGAAGAGTAAAATTTGACAGCACATAATTGTGCTTCGCGAACGTGAGGCACTGACCGCGTTCGCGAAGGGTAAAAATCCCAGAAACAGAACTTAAGTTCTGGAAATGGGGTTTCGACCCATTTTCAATTCTTTCCCATTTTTGAGCTCGGGTAAGGCGATTTTTGGCGATTTTCATGGGAAAATATTGGGGTAAGTGTTCCTTATCCTATATTGATTATATTTCATGATTTCATACTCATTTATATCATGAATCCGTGAATTTATGGAAGAAAAATCAGATTTTTATTAAAAAAAAAATGAAAAATTAAGATTTGAAGGTCCATTTGATATCGAAATTAGACAAATTTGGTATGGTTGAACTCGTATCGGAACGGGTGTTCGGATTTCGCAAGTTTTTTCGGGATTTGAGACGTGGGTCCCAATACCGAATATTTTAATGAATTTCGGATTTTTATCCGAAAAATTTATAAATTCATATGGAATTAATTCCTATGATTAGTATTGAATATATTGAATTGTTTGCGAATAGATTTGAAGCTTTCAGAGGCAAATTTAAAAGAAAAAGTTGTGGTTGAATAATTGATTGGAATTTGCAAAGCGAGATAAGTATGAGGGTTAACCTTGACTCGAGAGAATAGAACCCTTACATTGTTTGTTATGTGAATTGCATGTAAACGACGTATAGGTGAGGTGACGAGTGTCTATACGTCATCAAATTGATTGTTTGCCTGCTTACTTGAAAAATTACAAATTATTTTTAATCATAAATTAATTATTATAATAATTATTTCTCTCTTATTCTTTTGCAAATATAAATTCTTGAATTCCTGCATTAATTGTTACATGCTATTTGAATTATGTGCCTTAATTGTTATTTGACATTTAGCATAATAAATATTAAACTGCCTATTTGCTCCCTGATTTTCATAATAATTTGCTATTTGTCATTGTTTGCTTCATAATTAAACCATAATTATTGTATGCTTGTTGTCTTGTAATTTTATATTAATTATTACATTTATTGGGAAAACTTCTTCTATAAGAATTGTTATAATGAATATATTGGAGGATCGGGTTGCACGCCGCAACAGACTTATTAAAAGTCTATATTGGAGGATCGGGTTGCACGCCGCAACAGACTTATTAAAAGTCAATATTGGAGGATCGGGTTGCACGCCGCAATAGACTTATTAAAAGTCAATATTGGAGGATCGGGTTGCACGCCGCAACAGACTTATTAAAAGTCAATATTGGAGGAGCGGGTTGCATGCCGCAACAGAACTGAATGTGGATATATTGTGAGAGCGGGTTGCACGCTGCAACAAAAATAATGAGAATATATTGTGAGAGTGGGTTGCACGCTGCAACAGAATTATTGGAAATGATAATTGGTTATGACTGCTGAGTTGCCTTCAATTATTATAAATGAATTACCTGATTTATTTCTATTATTATTGTTACTAATATTGCGTACAGGTTAATGTAAGTGAACCGCCTTATCCTCGTCACTACTTCGTCGAGGTTAGGCTCAGCACTTACCAGTACATGGGATCAGTTGTACTGATACTACACTCTGCACTTCTTGTGCAGATTTTGGAGTTGGTCCCAGCGGCGTTCTATAGACTTGCTCGGATTTCAGCTATCAGAGGAGACTTGAGGTATAACTGCATGGTGTCCGCAGTTCTGAAGTCCCCGTCTATTGTACTTTAGCTGTGTGTTTATTTTCAGACAGCTTTATTTTATTCAGACCTTTATTTGTATTTATTCTAGAAGCTCCTGCACTTGTGACACCAATTCTGGGATGGTATTTAGACACCATTATTATTATGGATTATTTCAAAATTGCTTTCGCATTTGCTTCCTTGTTATTAATAAATTTAAAAATTATTTTAAAAAAAGTTAATATTATTCTAACGTTGGCTTGCCTAGCAAGTGAAATGTTAGGCGCCATCACGGTCCGAAGGTGAGAAATTCGGGTCGTGACAACTGGATATGAGAGCACTAGGTTACATAGGTTTCACGAGTCACGAGCAAGCTTAGTAGAGTCTGAAGGATCGGTACGGAGACGTCTGTACTTATCTCTCAAAGGCTATGAAGTTTAGGAACAATATCACTTCTTTCTTATTCCGTCGTGCGATTTTATTCTATCATCGATGATTGAACCATTCTACTCTTATTCTCTCGCAGATGGTGAGAACGCGTAATACTTCTACCGATGGACAGGGACCAGAACCCCCGGTGGCAACTATGGCCAGGGGTAGAGGTCGAGGTCGAGGTCGTGCTAGAGGCCGAGGCAGAGGCCAAGGTAGAGCTCAGTCCAGAGCTCGAGCAGCTGCACCTGTTGAAGAACCTCAGATAGACCTTCAGGAGGAGGTCCCAGTTCAGAATTTACCAGTTGGACCGGTTCAGGTCCTGGAAGGATTCATAGCCACTCCAGTGCTTCAGGATGCTCTAGTCCGATTGGTGAGTCTTATGGAGGATGTGGCCCAGAATGGTACATTTCCATTGGCACCAGCCGTCTCACAGGCTGGGGAAGTACCACAAACTCCCACTACTCCCGCTCCGGAGCAGATGGCTCCCCAGAATTAGGCTCCAGCAGCCCCGCCAGTTGGGGTAGTTCAGCCAGTTGTTGCGACACAGACCGGTGATTGGCCCGCCATGTCTTTTGAGGCCTTATTGAGACTATATAAGTTCACTAAGCTCTTTCCAGTTCACTTCAGTGGTACACCTTCTGAGGACCCACAGGATTATCTTGAACGCTGCCATGAGGTGCTGCGGAACATGGGTATAGTTGAGACCAATGGGGTTGATTTTGCTGTATTCCAGATGACGGGTTCCGCCAAAAGATGGTGGAGAGATTACGCATTGACCCGACCAGTCGGATCACCTGCACTTACCTGGGAGCAGTTCTCTCAGCTATTTTTGGAGAAGTTCCTCCCTATCACACTAAGAGAGGAATTCCGCAAGCAATTCGAGCGTCTACAGCAGGGCAGTATGACTGTTACTCAGTATGAGTCCCGTTTTGTAGATTTGGCTCGTCATGCTCTCCTTTTACTACCTACGGAGGGAGAGAGAGTGAGGAGGTTCATTGAGGGACTCACTCACCCTATCAGACTTCAGATGGCCAAGGAGACCGGAAGTGAGATTTCTTTTCAGGCGACTGCTAATGTCGCAAGGAGGATCGAGATGGTTCTTGCACAGGAAAGAGGGCAGAGGTCCGATAAGAGGCCTCGTCAGTTCGGTGGTTACAGTGGTGCCTCGTTTGGAGGCCGAGGTAATTTTGGTAGGGGTCATCCTCCCAGACCGTTTCATTCAGCACTTCATGTATCTCCCGGTGCTTCAGGGAGTCACGGTCCTATTATGCCTTACTCTGGGCAGCCAGTATTCAGTGCACATTCAGCTCCTATCAGTGCACCACCACTCCAGAGTTACTACAGTGGTTATCCGGCCCATCTGGGTCAGCTTCAGCTTCAGTAACCACGACATCAGGATGGGTGTTATGAGTGTGGGAACATTGGTCACATCAGGAGGTATTGCCCTAGATTGGTGAGTAACAGATCTCGGCATTATTCTCGTGTCATCATACCGGCATCGGTTGCTTCACCGCCTACTCGGCCTGCTAGAGGTAGGGGTCAGGCAGCTAGAGGTGGAGGTCAGGCAGCTAGAGGTGGAGGTCAGGCCATTAGAGGTGGAGGTCAGTCCATTAGAGGTAGAGGTTAGACCGTTAGAGGTGGAGGCCAGCCAGTTAGAGGCCGTCCCAGAGACACAGTTCATAATGGTGGGGCCCAGCCTCGGTTTTATGCTTTTCCAGCTAGGCTTGAGGTCGAGTCATCTGATGATGTGATCACAGGTATTATTCCAGTTTGCTATAGAGATGCTTCAGTTCTATTTGATCCAGGATCTACTTATTCCTATGTGTCCTCCTATTTTGCTTCATATTTGGTTGTGCCTTGTGATTCTCTGAGTGCTTCTGTGTTTGTATCTACATCGGTGGGAGACTCTGTGGTAGTAGATCATATCCACCGTTCGTGTGTGGTTACTATTGGTAATCTTGAAACTAGTATAGATCTTCTACTTCTTGATATGATAGATTTTGATGTCATCTTGGGTATGGATTGGTTGTCTCCTTATCATGCCATATTGGACTGTCATGCCAAGACAGTGACCCTAGCTATGTCGGGGTTACCTCGATTAGAGTGGAAAGGAACTCCTGGCCATTCTGCCAGCAGGGTTATTTCTTATATGAAAGCTCGGCGTATGATAGAGAAAGGAGGTCTAGCCTATTTGGCTTATATTCGCGATCCCAGTGCGGATGTCCCTTCTATGGACTCAGTACCAGTTGTTCGTGAATTTTCATAAGTATTTCCTGCAGATCTGCCGGGGGTGCCACCCGACAGAGATATTGACTTCTGTATTGATTTGGCTCCGGGCACTCAGCCCATTTCTATTCCACCATACTGTATGGCCCCACCAGAGTTGAAAGAATTGAAAGAGCAGTTACAAGACTTGCTTGATCAGGGATTCATTAGACCCAGTGTCTCGCCCTGGGGTGCACCAGTATTATTTATAAAGAAGAAAGATGGCTCGATGCGGATGTGTATAGACTATCAGCAGTTGAACAAGGCCACTATCAAAAATAAATATCCGCTGCCAAGAATCGATGACTTATTTGATCAACTTCAGGGTGCCAAGGTATTTTCGAAAATTGATTTGAGATCTGGGATTGGCCTAGACCTACTTCGGTTACAGAGATCCGGAGTTTCCTGGGTTTGGCAGGTTATTATCATCGGTTCGTGGAAGGGTTTTCATCTATAGCAAGCACATTGACCAGATTGACCTAGAAAGGTATCCCATTCAGATGGTCAGACGAGTGTGAGTTGAGCTTTCAGAAGCTCAAGACCGCTTTGACTATGGCGCCAGTGTTGGTATTACCCACAGGATCAGGATCGTATACGGTATATTGTGACGCATCTCACATTGGGCTTGGTGCAGTATTAATGCAAGATGGCAAGGTAATTGCATATACGTTGCGGCAGTTGAAAGTTCACGAGAAGAATTATCCTGTTCATGACTTAGAATTGGCAGCCATTGTTCATGCGCTGAAGATTTGGAGGCATTACCTCTACGGTGTCTCGTGTGAGGTATTTACTGATCATCGTAGCCTCCAGTATCTGTTCAAACAAAAGGATCTTAATTTGAGGCAGAGAAGATGGTTGGAGTTTTTGAAAGACTATGATATCACCATTTTGTATCACTCCGGAAAGGCCAATGTGGTGGCCGATGCTTTGAGTAGAAAGGCAGCGAGTATGGGTAGTCTTACGTATATTCCGGTTGGTGAGAGGCCATTAGCTGCAGATGTTCAGAATTTGGCTAATCAGTTCGCGAGGTTAGATATTTCAGAACCCAGTCGGGTTCTAGCTTGTACAGTCGCTCGGTCTTCTTTATATGAGCGCATCAGAGAGAGGTAGTATGATGATCCTCATTTACTTGTCCTTAAGGACACGGTGCGGCACGGTGATGCCAAATAGGTTGTTGTGGGGGAAGATGGAGTTCTGCGAATGCAGGGCCGTATATGTGTGCCTAATGTGGATGGGCTTCGTGAATTAATTCTTGAAGAGGCACACAGTTCCAGGTATTCTATTCATCCAGGTACCGCTAAAATGCATCAAGATTTGCGGCAACATTATTGGTGGAGGAGAATGAAAAAGGATATAGTTGCACATGTAGCTCGGTGTCTGAATTGTCAGCAAGTTAAGTACGAGCATCAAAGACCTGGTGGTTTGCTTCAGAAGTTAGAAATTCCTGAGTGGAAATGGGAGCGTATCACTATGGATTTTGTTGTTGGGCTCCCACGGACACAGAGAAAATTTGACGCAGTTTGGGTCATTGTGGACAGGTTGACCAAGTCAGCCCATTTCATTCTAGTGGCATTTACCTATTCTTCAGAGAGGTTAGCTGAAATTTACATTCGTGAGATTGTCCGCCTTCACGGTGTGCCCGTGTCTATTATTTCAGATCGAGGTATGCAGTTTACCTTACATTTCTGGAGGGCTGTACAGCGTGAGTTAGGCACGCGGGTGGATTTGAGTACATCATTTCATCCACAGACAGACGGACAGTCAGAGCGCACTATTCAGATATTGGAAGATATGCTTCGCGCTTGTGTTATAGACTTTGGAGGTTCTTGGGATCATTTTTTACCACTTGCGGAGTTTGCTTATAATAATAGCTACCAGTCGAGCATTCAGATGGATCCATATGAGGCATTATACGGAAGGCGATGCTGATCGCCAGTTGGTTGATTTGAACCGGGAGAGGCTCGGTTGTTGGGTACCGATTGGGTACAGGATGCCTTGGATAAGGTTAAGATTTTTCAGGATCGAATTCGCACAGCTCAGTCTAGGCAAAAGAGTTATGCCGACCGTAAATTTTGTGATATTGCATTCATGGTTGGAGAACAAATATTGCTCCGGGTTTCACCTATGAAAGGTGTAATGAGGTTCGGAAAGAAGGGCAAGTTGAGCCCTAGGTATATCGGACCCTTTGAAATTCTTGAAAGGGTGGGTGAAGTAGCCTACAGGCTTGCATTACCACCTAGTTTATCAGCGGTTCATCCAGTGTTCCATGTGTCTATGCTCCGAAAATATCATGGTGATCCGTCCCATGTGTTATATTTCAGCTCAGTCCAATTGGATAAAGATTTGACTTACGAGGAGGAGCCGGTGGCTATTCTAGCTCGGCAGGTCCGACAGTTGAGGTCTAAGAGTTATCCTTCAGTTCGGGTGCAATGGAGAGGTCAGTCGGTAGAGGCATCTACCTGGGAGTCTGAGTCGGACATGCGGAGTAAATATCCACACCTTTTCTCCAGCTCAGGTACTTTTTTCTAACTCCGTTCGAGGACGAACGTTTGTTTTAGAGGTGGAGAATGTGATGACCCAAAATGTCATCTTTAAATTTAATAAGTAATTTTGTGTTCTAAGACCTCGAAAAGCACCATTTATTATTCCTCGACTTGCGTGCGCAGTCCGTATATTTTTCCAAAAAGTTTTTATGTGAAAAATGGATTAAAATGGGAAATAGATCTTTAAAACTCAACTAAGTTGATTTTGATCAATATTTTGAGCAAATAGACCCGGATCAGTGTTTTAAAAACTTCGGTAGGTCCGTATCGTGATGTGGGACTTGGGCATATGCCCGGAATCGAATTCCGAGGTCCCTAGCCCGAGTTGTGGAATTTTGATGAAAAATTAAAAGCTTGAAAGCTTAATGATTTCTAAGAAATTACTGATGTTGGATTTATTGACTTCGAGTTCGTATTTTGGTTTCGGAGTCCGGTATAGGTCCACTATAATATTTATGACTTGTCTGCCGAATTTGGCGAGAATCGGAGTTGATTTGACGTGATTCAGACGTCCGGTTGTAAAAATATAAGTTTTAAAGTTTTCTTGAAAACTTCCTTTGATTTGGGGTCCGATTCGTAGTTCTAGGTGTTATTTTGAGATTCAATCGCGCGAGAAAGTTCGTATGATATTTTAGAACTTGTGTGCATGTTTGGTTTGGAGCCCCGAGGGCTCGGGTGAGTTTCGGATAGGCTATGGGATGATTTCGGACTTAGGAAATCTGGTTTTCTGCAGACTTCACGCTCCTGGTGTGTTCTTTTTCGCGTTCGCGAAGGTACTCTCGCGAACGCGAAGAGCAAATTGGGCTGGCACATTTTGTGCTTCGCGTTCGCGCCATAGTGACCGCGTTCGCGAAGGCTTGAGGTTCAAAGCTTCGCCCTCGCGATAGAAGCCTCGCGTTCGCGAAGGGAAAGAGACTGGCCAGGAAAAATTAGCCTCCGCGTTCGCGAAGGGCATCTCGCATTCGCGAAGGCCAAGCCAGACATGCATCGCGTTCGCGAGGTAGCTCTCGCATTCGCGAAGAGTAAAATTTGACAGCACATAATTATGCTTCGCGAACGCGAGGCACTGACCGCGTTCGTGAAGGGTAAAATCCCAGAAACAGAATTTAAGTTGTGGAAATGGTGTTTCGACCCATTTTCAATTCTTTCCCATTTTTGAGCTCGGGTAAGGCAATTTTTGGGCGATTTTTACGGAAATACATTGGGGTAAGTGTTCCTTATCCTATATTGATTATATTTCATGATTTCATACTCATTTATATCATGAATCCGTGAATTTATGGAAGAAAAATAAGATTTTTATAAACTCTTCCAAAAACGAAAAATTAAGTTTTGAAGGTCCATTTGATATCGGAATTAGACAAATTTGGTATGGTTGAACTCGTATCGGAATGGGTGTTCGGATTTCATGAATTTTTGCGGGATTTGAGATGTGGGTCCCACTGCTGAATATTTTAATAAATTTCGGATTTTTATCCGGAAAATTTGTAAATTCATATGGAATTAATTCCTATGATTAGGATTGAATATATTAAATTTTTTGTGAATAGATTTGAAGCTTTCGGAGGCAAATTTAAAAGTAAAAGCTGTGGTTGAATAATTGATTGGAATTTGTAATGCGAGGTAAGTATTGGGGTTAACCTTGACTTGAGAGAATAGAACCCTTAAATTGTTTGTTATGTAAATTGCATGTAAACGACGTATAGGCGAGGTGATGAGTGTCTATACGTCGTCAAATTAATTGTTTGTCTGCTTACTTGAAAAATCACAAATTATTTTTAATCATAAATTAATTATTATAATAATTATTTCTCTCTTATTCTTTGCAAATATAAATTCTTGAATTTCTGTATTAATTGTTACATGCTATTTGAATTATGTGCCTTAATTGTTATTTGACATTTAGCATAATAAATATTAAACTGCATATTTGCTCCCTAATTTTCATAATAATTTGCTATTTGTCATTGTTTGCTTCATAATTAAACCATAATTATTGTATGCTTGTTGTCTTGTAATTATATTAATTGTTACATTTATTGGGAGAATTTCTTCTATAAGAATTGTTAAAAAGTTAATATTGGAGGATCGGGTTGCACGCCGCAACAGACTTATTAAAAGTCTATATTGGAGGATCGGGTTACACGCCGCAATAGACTTGATTAAAATGAATATGTTGGAGGAGCGGGTTGCACGCCGCAACAGAACTGAATGTGAATATATCGTCAGAGTGGGTTGCACGCTGCAACAGAATTGAATGTGAATATATTGTGAGAGCGGGTTGCACGCTGCACCAGAATTATTGGAAATGATAATTGGTTATGACTACTGAGTTGCCTTCAATTATTATAAATGAATTACCTGATTTATTTCTATTATTGTTGTTGTTACTAATATTGCGTACAGGTTAATGTAAGTGAACCGCCTTATCCTCGTCACTACTTCGTCGAGGTTAGGCCCAGCACTTACCAGTACATGGGATCGGTTGTACTGATACTACACTCTACACTTCTTGTGCAGATTTTGGAGTTGGTCCCAGCGGCGTGCCATAGACTTGCTCGGATTTCAGCTATCAGAGGAGACTTGAGGTATAACTGCATGGCGTCCGCAGTTCTGAAGTCCCCGTCTATTGTACTTTAGCTGTGTGTTTATTTTCAGACAGCTTTATTTTATTCAGACCTTTATTTGTATTTATTCTAGAAGCTCCTGCACTTGTGACATCAATTCTGGGATGGTATTTAGACACCGTTATTATTATGGATTATTTCAAAATTGCTTCCGCATTTGCTTCCTTGTTATTAATAAATTTAAAAATTATTTTAAAAAAGGTTAATATTATTCTAACGTTGGCTTGCCTAGCAAGTAAAATTTTAGGCGCCATCACGGTCCGAAGGTGGAAAATTCGGGTCGTGACACATTAAATGCATGTCAGCCGCCAATTGGCCATTCCTGGATGCGAACCGTCACTCAAACACTATAAATAGCTCTTTCTTTGTTCATTTTAACTTTATATCCAAATCTTCTACCCTCGTACCCTTAAGATTTTAATACTTTCTAGCACTCTAACTCTGGTTATCTGAGATCCTTTGCAAGAACAATTGTTTATCTTCACCTCAAGCCAACAAGTACAATCCTTCAACTTCCTTTCTATCACGACCTAAAATTCCACCACAAGCGTCGTGAGACACTTAGTCTCTAAGACTAAGCAAGTCAATTTTTAATAACAATTCAAGGCCTTTTTTATTTTTGATAATCGAAACCAACAACCGAAATAATTATAACAACCTCCCAAGACTGGTAATACTGAGTCACGAACTCTAACTGAATACATGAAATGATCTCAAGGATCTAATATACAATACTGTTCGAATAATAGTTAACAGTACAATAAAATGGGAAGACTCCAAGGGATTGCGACGATCAAACAGCTCTACCTTGAATCCTTGCGATCAACACACTAACTCTGCCCGAGTCCGATATCTCAAATACCTGGCTCTGCATAAAAATGTGCAGAAGTATAGTATGAGTACACCACAGTCGGTACCCAGCAAGTATCAAGATTAACCTTGGTAGAGTAGTGACGAGGTACAGTCAAGACACTCACTAGTCAAATAACATGTGCAATATAGCATACAAAATAATTGGAAAACAAATAGCAGTGATAGCAATAATAATCAACTTGTGACATAAACAGCAAGGCAATAGGAATACCATAAATATTGCTCAAATGAATAATAAACACAAGTACAGCCAATTAATCAAGTCCTTCAAAATATACATCTTTTATCTATAAGTTATTCAAATAAAAATCTTTAGAATGTAATCCGTACAATTAAATACATCCTGAATATACTTCGTTCAAATAAATATCTTTCAATTCTTTCAAGTAAATACCTTTCGAATATAATTCTTTCAAGTAAATATCTTTCGAATATAATTATTTCAAGTAAATACCTTTCGAATATAATTCTTTCAAGTAAATATCTTTCGAATATAATTCTTTCAAGTAAATATCTTTCGAATATAATTCTTTCAAGTAAATATCTTTCGAATATAATTCTTTCAAGTAAATACCTTTCGAATATAATTCGTTCAAGTAAAAGCCACCATGTGACACCTCATTTAACTTTCCTGGTGTGAGAAATATATTCAAGATATCACATCAAATGGAACGGTAAAACTTTCGTGCATTTATCTCATTAAATTCATAACTTTCCTGGTGTGAATAATATATTCAACATATCACATCGAATGTCACGGTAATACCTTCGTGCACTTGTCTCATTCTCATCCAATATATATGTGTGTGTGTGTGTGTGTGTAGATCAAATCAATTGGCACGGCAACACCCTTCGTGCATTTATCTCTTTCTCACAGAGCATACATATGACAATACCAACTAGGTGGGAGAATGCCAATAACAATAAAAGAAATAAAGTGGGAGGCACACAGGAAGCAACAACGACTACAAGTCACATAGAAAATATAGGTGCACAATAACAGCTCCAGATAATGGCATGGATATATACACAACGAAAAGATATCACAATATAATGTATGTCTTTTATCCTCGCCTGAACGGAAACACCCTTCGTGTCATGAACATATGATTATATAAAAATAATGGCACGGCATCACTCTTCGTGCTTTTACTCTCATCCTCACGTGATAATATATATGAAATGGCACGGCATTATCCTTCGTGCATACTAAGAATGGCACGGCATCACCCTTCGTACTTTATACTTTTTCTCACATGATAATATAACTGAAATGGCACGGCATCACCCTTCGTGCTTTATACCCTCAAATGGCACGACATCACCCTTCGTGCTTTACACTCTCAAATGGCACAGTATCACCCTTCGTGCTTTACACTCTCAAATGGCATGGCATCACCCTTCGTACTTTACACTCTTCCTTACCAAGCACATGTATATCATTAACAAGCAACGTAGGAAGCATAAATATGTAACGACCCGATTTGTCGTTTTAAGAATTTACGCCCCATTCAGTGATTTAAGGTCTTGAGCAGCCTCGCAATATGTATTATGACCCGCGTGTGTGGTCGAGTTTGATTTACGGATGATTCGGAGAGATTTGGTACACTTAGTCCCTGAGATGGAAGCTTAAGTCTTAGGATTTTTACCGTAGTCGGAACTGTGTGAAGACGACTCCGGAATAGAATTTTGATGATGTCAATAGCTCCGTATGGTGATTATGGACTTAGGAGCATGTCCGGAAAATTATTTGAAAGTCCGTAGAGGAATTTGGCTTGAAATGGCGAAAAATAAATTGTTGGGAAGTTTGGCCGGGGGGTTGACTTTTTGATATCGTGGTCGAAATCCGATTCTGGAAATTGGAATAGCTTTGTTATGTCAATTATGACTTGTGTGCAAAATTTGAAGTCTTTCTAGATTGATTTGATGTGTTTCGGCACAAGATATAGAATTTGAAATTTCAAAGTTCATTAGGCTTGAATTGGGGTATGGTTCGTGGATTTGATGTTGTTTGATGTGATTTGAGGCCTCGAGCAGGTTCGTGTTATGTATTGGGACTGGTTGGTATGATTGGATGTGGTCCCGGGGGCCTCGAGTTTGATTCGGGGTGGTTCCGGACCAGGTTTGGGTGTTTTGATGTTGCTGGTTGCTGGTTCTGGTGTTGTTCATCGCGTTTGCGAGGAGCCTCTTGCGTTCGCGAAAAAGGATTTTGCTGTTAGGACTTTGTTCTTCGCGTTCGCGAAGAAGGAATATTTTGCTGTTTGTCGTTTGATTTTAGAGGCTCATATCTCGCAATCTATAAGGAATTTAGAGATGATCCAAAAACGAAAGTTGTAGCCCTTTATATCTAGTTTTCTGAAAAGTAAACCATTTATCATTTGGAGTTGTGTACAAAAAGTTATGATGGATATACTATAGGCTGTCCGGGAAGAGTTTGGAAATCTCTGTTGCATAGGGCTGACTTTGGAAGCTTATATCTCGTAATTTATAAGGAATTGAGAGATAAGTAACAAATAAAAGTTATAGTTCTTGGAGTCTAGTTTTCAGAAAGTCAAACAATTCATCATTTGGAATTTTGTACAAAAAGTTATGACTATTTTATTAAAGTCTGTCTGAGAAGAGTTTGAAAATGACTTTTGAAGAATTTGTTCTTCGCGAACGCGAGAGGAGTCTCGCGAACGCGAAGAACAAACCCCTGGGCAGCAGAATAAAGTCCAAATTCATGTCATTCTTCCATTTTGGACCAAGGAAGGTCGGGTGAGGCGATTTTTCGAGAGTTTTTCAAGGAAAACATTGGGGTAAAAATTCCTAACTTGATTTTGGTTAAATTACATGAATCTATTGTTGTTTTTATCACTAAATTAGTGAATTGGGTTGAAAATTTTAGAAAACCCTCTTGGTTTAAATTTATGATTTGGAGGTCGATTTGTTATTGGAATTCGATAAAATTGGTGTGGTTGAACTCGTATCGGAATGAGTGTTCGGATTTCATGAAAATTATGTCGGGTTCCGAGAGGCGGGTCCCGCGTTGACTTTTATTGACTTTTTGGAATAAAACTTTAAGTCGACATATTATTATCTGGAATTTTTTCCGATGATTTTTAATGAAGTTATACAATTAATTTGGATAGATTTGAGCTGCCCGGAGGTCAATTCAAGCAAGAAGGCTATTTTGGAATATCGGCCTAACTTCAAAAAGGTAAGTGTCTTGCTTAACCTCGAGTGGGGAAAATTCCCCTTAGGCATTGAGTCTTATGTGCAACTTGGGTAATTGAAAACCATGTACGCGAGGTGACGAGTATGTACTTGATTTATATGTGCAAATTTTATTGAGTTAAAGTCTTGAGCATATTATGTAGTAAATTGGATAATTGTTGGCATATATTTTATCATCTACTTGTCGTGCCTAAATCCTTATTGTTGACTCTATTGTTATATGACAATGTGATGTGATTGTTATTTGATTATTTATGAAATTTCGTGAATTTGCTGGCTTGATAATTATTGGAATTTAATTTTATTTTGGATTTTTCCCTCTGCAAATAATTAATTAAATGAGCTTAAGAAGAGGTGTTTATATAATTATTGAAAATTTGATCTTTTATGAAGACTTTGCTTTATGTTGAGTAATTTCTATCTCTATTGATTATTTTTGGGTGTTGTACACATTGTGTGGAGCATTTGGCTATTTGCTGTGAAATTAATTGACTTGATTGTAGCTTTAAAATTTGGTTGTGGCCATTGGGCAAATTGTGATATGAATTGATTTTTGTTATGTTTGTTGTGATAATTTACCGTTTAAATTGTTGTGTTGTGTGAGTTGTTCTTTTGGGGAGATAAGGGTGGCATTTCACCGTTGATATTATGTGGTTATAAGGGTGGCATTTCACTGTTGTGTTTGTTGGCTATTGATATTGTCTGGGCGGAGCGATAAGGGTGGCAATAGGAGCGATAAGGGTGGCTATTGTCAGGGACGATATTGATGATGTGGGGTTGTGGTGTTGAAAATTTTCAATGTGATGTTGTGATTTTTTTGTGTTTATTTTTATACCTTGTGCAACTTGTCTTGTTGTTAGTAAATTGATAATAATCTGATTTTGTTGAAATTGAGAGCCTGTGACTATTGTCAGGCGGTTTATAAAATGAAATGTGGGCACGAGGTGCCGTGAATTGTGATATGAAATGGGGATATTGACACGTGAATTGTCCGTGCAGTTGTGATATAAAATGTGGGCACCAGATGCTGTGATGAAATGATAATGATATTTGGCATATGAATTGTCCGTGCAGTTGTGATATGAAATGAGGGCACGAGTTACCGGACAAATATGATGATTTAATTATGGGCACGAGGTGCCGTAGAAATATGAAAATGGGTTGAGACCCGTATTTACGAAAAATAAAAAAATGGGCTGAGACCCGTATTTTGATGATTTTGAAATGAGGTGTCGCATGGTGACTTTTTAATTGAAAGAATTATATTCAAAATATTTATTTGAAAGGATTTTTACTTAGAAAGTATCATATAAAAGAATTGTATTTTGAAAGATATTTATTTGAGGAAATTGTATTTGAAAAGATTTATTGAAAGAATTATATTTGAAAAATAATTATTTGAGAGAATTATATTTGAAAGAGAGTTATCTCGAAGAACTATGTGAAAGACATTTATTTGAAGGGCTTGATTTAATTGGGTGTAATTATATTTATTAATTATTGAGTGATATTAATGGTGTTCTTGTTGTCTGTTGTGCATATCACTGGTTGTTTTATCCTGCCTTTATTATTATTTATTTCCTATTATTTTGTATATTATATTGCACAGGTTATTAGACTAGTGAGTGTCTTGACTGTACCTCGTCTCAACTCCATTGAGGTTAGTCTTGATACTTATTGGGCACCGTTGTGGTGTGCTCACTCTACACCTCTGTACATTTTTGTGCAGAGCCAGGTATTGAAGATATCGGACTTGAGCAGAGTTAAAGCGCGATCATAAGGATTCAAGGTAGAGCTGCTTGGCCGTCGCAGTCCCTTGGAGTCTTTTCATTTCATTGTACTGTTAATTTGTAATCTAACAGTATTGTATATTCGGTCCTCGTGATCATTCTATGTATTCAGTTAGAGTTCATTACTCAGTATTACCAGTCTTGGGAGGTTGTGTATTGTAATTATTTCCGCTGTTAGATTAAAAAAGAATGGCTTCAAAATGTAATAGAAATCAGCTTATCTAGTCTTAGAGACTAGGTGCCATCACGACGCCTGTGGTGAGATTTTGGGTCGTGACAAAATAACATCAAGGAGAGTGTTTAAACGACAACACAATACAACAACTCATGTCACAATTTGTCCACATGCCACAACCAACTCCAAAGATATAACAAAAATCAATCAATTTCAAAGCAAATAGCCCAAGGCTCCACACAACGTATATAAAACCTCAAAAATAACAACAGAGATGGAAAAGTAACTCAGCATAGGACAACACCTTCTTTAATCCAAATTTTTGATAAATATATTAATGCCTCTTTTTAAGCTTATTTAATTAATTATTTGCAGATGGAAAAACCGTAATGAAATTAATTCCAAGAAATATCAAATCAACAAACACACGGAATTCACATAAAATCCAAGTGGCAATCACCCCAAATTATCATATAAAATACAAACTCGACAAACAAGGAACGAGGCATGACAAATAAAGGATTTACTATGTTCCAATAATTTTTCAATTTAATATATAAGGGTGTCTACAAATTTTAACCGGTATAAATTGCACATATAAACCAAGTACGTACTCGTCACCTCGCGTACATAGTTTTCAATCACACAATTTTCAAATAAGACTCAATACCTAAGGGGTAATTCCCCCACTCAAGGTTAGGCAAGATACTTATCTCAAGCAACTCAATCCACTGGTAAGCCTTTTTCCGCGATTATCTAACTCTGAATGGCTCGAATTCAGATGAATATTTCCTTGAAAATCCTTCGGCAAAAATCACTACAAACCGAGCTTTCTTGATTAAGCTCTTTAGTGATATTAAAACCTCCAACCACTCTTACAAATTCGATCAACATAATTCGATTGGACCAATATTAGTAAAATTTCCAGGTTTTAGGTCATTTAAGCATTTAATCAAACACCTAGAGTGCATAAATCTCTACATCTCTTAACCATGGAATTAGTTCGTCCAACTACCACAATTTACCAACAATTTATAACTTCCAATCATCACATGTGTGACCATTCATCTACACCCAACCAACAAAAATTACATCAATTAATCACCTTTTCAATCTCTACCATGGTTATGTATTTAAATTGGGAATTTATGTCTTCCAATCACCATACTATGAGTTTCAATACTTAATTCATACTCATATTCCCATAATAAATCCATACATGTAAGTCTAAGGGTGTAGGATTACCTTTTTGGAAGAAATCTTGCAAAACCCTCCTTTAAAATCTTGAAGAAATTTCTTGAAGATCTAAGTATTTTATGTGTAGATTTCATCAATACTAGTGTAGAAATGATGGAATTTCATACCAAGATAATGGGGATTGCTTACCTTGAAAAACAGAGGAGTTTGTGGTCTTGAGAGAGTGGAGAAGAGCTCGAAAATCCGTCCAAGTGAAATGGGGGAAATGAACCCCCCAAGGTGAGTATTTAAAAAGGCTTCAGGTGGGGGTAGCGTGCCAGTGCCAGCGCCAACTTCTATACTTCACTGGTTTTTCAAACTTGCTGAGAGGGCTGGCGTGCCATAATCCGCGTGCTGCACGAACCCTAGCACGCTCTCAATTCTTTTCTTTTCCATTTTTTGCTTATTCACTCACCATCATTTGATACCTTGCTATGGTATAGACCCGAATTGACTTCAAATTTTTCACACAAGTTATAAATAAAAGTACGGACCTATTCCAACTTCTGAAACTGGGATCCAACTCCGACATCAAATAAAGATAACTCTCGGTCAAACTTTCCAAAATCTTCCATTTTTCCAACTTTCGCCAAATCTTCCGGACACGCTCCGAAGACCAAAATTACCATACGGAGCTATTGTAACCATCAAAACTCCATTCCGGGGTCGTTACACAAAAGTCAAACTCCGGTTAACCTTTACCGCTTAAGCTTATAAAATAAGAATCCTTCTTCCAAATTGATCCTGAATCATCCGAAAACCAAATTCGACCGCACACGCAAGTCATAATACGCATTACAAAGGTGTTCGAGATCTTAAGCCATTAAACGGGACGCTAATTCTCAAAATGACAAGTCGGGACGTTACACTTTCTTTCTCTATTTTTCCTGCATATGTTTTAAGAAATTGCAAAGACTTCCAAAACTGTTCACTAGAAAGAAACCCCTTCTACTTTGTGGCCGGCTATTGAGGTCGGGGAGACTGTTTCACATATTGTCGTCGATGAACCAGTACCGAAACCCCCTTTGAATATGTTCATCCATGTAGGATGCTCGGTTAACGCCAATTTCAAGGTTGAAAATCCTTCCTCCGTACAAGTCCGGTGTGAGGAGGTCTCGAGATACATCTGCTCGATCACTGAAGAAGTCCTCCCTACGGTCCGAAAAGACTACAAATGGGCCGGTAAGGGCATAGTGATCCCTGACCCCGATGAAGCCATTACCACCCATGTCGAGGGATACAAAAGTCTTTACACTTATCCCTTTACATTGGGCTCGAAGGACTCGGTCATCATAGATTTCTATAAGAGATATGAGGTATGCCTCAGTCAGATTCATCCTTCGCTCTGGAGGATCGTGATCCTCCTCCGGTTCTTCGTGAGCAGAATCGATGGGTGCTCGTTCACCGTCGACTGTCTTCTATGCTTGTACATTCCCCGAATCTTCTGGGGGACTGATAAAGCTCGTGTTCCGGGCCATCAAAGCCTTGTTCTTGAGTATTGATGAAGACCGGGATCAGGGCTGTCAAAGGCGTTTTGTCCGAGTGAGGACTTCATACCTTATCCCAATTGAGTGCATGCCATTCCCCGAGAAGTGGAATATATCACGTAAATACAATTTTTATCTTCGAAAGTCGATTTTATACTTATCTCCTTCTTTCTTATCGGTGTTTTGTGGTGGCGCAACCATCGCTCGGGTCCCGAATGTTGCCCCTCGACTCAAGGAGTGGGTTGAGGGTATCGTATCACAGATGCCCTACTCTTAGCGCTCATGGTGCAAGATCTAGAAGGGTCGTTTAGAGGCCCGCTCCCATGGTGAGACTCTTTTCCTGATTAGGTAATATTTAGATTCTTATTTTATCATCAAGTCCTCACTCCCTTTACCTCTTTTGCAGGTTTATCCAATGATGTTGAACTGAGGCCTCCAGCCGGTAGCAAGGACTTACCTACCGAGTCCCCTGCTCCGAGACAGGCCGAAGAGAAGAAAATAAAGAGGGCTCCGAGTTCCCTGAGCTCGGAGAAAAAGAAAACAAGAAGAAGGCTGGTGCGCAAGCCAAAAGACAGCACCAGAGCCCAAACACCACCTCCGGATTCGCTTTACCGATTGAGAGACGAAATCGAAGAAGTAGAAGACTTTGTCCTAATGGCCCGCGTGTCGTCGCAGCTCGAAGGGCAAAGGGCCTTCGAACTAGAGAAACTCGAGATTAACCTGCATTAGGCTAAAGAGGTCGATGGGGAGGCTGGGGCCGAGGCTTCCCGAGATGCGGGCAGTGCCCCAAAGGAAGCACTCGGTGTGATAGATATCACCGAATAACCCTCATTTACTGAGTCCATGTATAACGAGTCCCAAACGATGAAAGAGTGTCCCAATGAGGGGGCCCGTGGAGCGGACGACCCCTTCCACGACCCTTTTGATGACGTGGATTCCACCGCCACGGAGGAAGTCATAGAATTGGGTGACTTAGAGGTACCGAAGAAGAGTCCATATTCAGGAGCAAGCGGGTCTTCCTCGAGCCCGAAATTGATCAACCGGTTCTCAGCTCCGAGTGTAGATCCTAGCCGGAAGCGATCCATCATCATTTTTGTTCCGGAGGATGCCCGGGTCCTCTCTGCCCCCATAGGGGTGGCCAGTTACCTTCGATGCCTGGTGACCGAGGAAGACCAAGCCAAGATGAACGAGGTAGATATGCCCTGCCTGTTTAACGAAGCACAACATGCATTGAATCGGGTAACTTCAGATATCTCTCGACGACTTCAATTTCTCCTTTTTACTCAAACTAATCCATGGATAATCCTAACATTTTTCTTTGTATTTGTAGGCCTTGGTGCTTCATCATGAAACTTTCCTTCGGTATCGATACGAGATGAACTAGATTGAAGCTAAAGTCCGAGGGCTCACTGAGAAGAGAGACACCTACAAACTCCTCAGCGAGCAACACGAAGGAGCGACTAAGAGCCTTCGAGCTGAGTTGGAGGTGGCTCAGAAGGAACATGCCGACCTGGTTGAACAAGTAAAAATATTTGAAGTTTATGACGATGAGCTAGACACGGTGACTAACGGTCTGAAACCCCAGGTCCAACAGAAGATAGATCGGATCGACCAACTTT
This sequence comes from Nicotiana tabacum, assembly GCF_000715075.1. Taxonomy (NCBI): domain Eukaryota; kingdom Viridiplantae; phylum Streptophyta; class Magnoliopsida; order Solanales; family Solanaceae; genus Nicotiana; species Nicotiana tabacum. The sequence goes on from NC_134083.1 coordinate 48,105,229, forward strand.
GAGCCGAGATGGATGCAGTCAAGGTCGAGGCCGAAGAATTGAGAGGCAGGATGGACCGCCTGGCCTCAGAAAAGGAGACTGTCCGGGTGCAGTTAACCTAGACAGAGGTCCAGCTTCAGACGACAAAGGAAAAGGCTAAGGTGCAGGGCCAAAAAATTGAGGAGCTCCAGCATTAGCTAAGCTCGGTCATCTCTGATCGAGAAACCCTTGCCAAGGAGCTCAAAGCTGCCAAGTCGGTGGTTGAAGTGACCAAAGCTGATGCCGATAAGATGGTGGCCCAGTATAAGATCGACGCCGAGGCAGCCCAGGACCGCTTAAGGGACGTGGTCGAATACACGAAGTGGAAGTCCTGAAGGGAGGCCCTAGAGGAGGTTCATGCTCTGGGTTTTGATGTGTCAGCCGAGATCGCGACCACTAATAGGTTTGAGGCCGAGGTCAAGAAGTTGGCGTACCCCGAGAATGAAGAAGACTCCAAGGGATCGGGCGAACCCGAGGACGGAGAAGATTCTGATGGTCCCGGTGACGGGGTGAGCTCCGGTGGGAGACTAAGCCATTTATGTACTTTGTATATTTTTCTTTGTTTTTGTATTTTGCACTTTTGTACCTTTTTTGTCAAGGCCGTTTGGACTTTGTAAAAATCTTTTCATATATATATATATATATATATATATATATATATATATATATATATATATATATATATATATATATATATATAAGGTTCTTTTTTCCCTTCGACAGTTTTTAAGCTCGTTTCTTTTTGCTTTGTTCTTTATGACTGCAAAGATATCGAAATGCCTTAGCATGTAATAATTAGGTCTTGTTCGGAGGTTCGAACAGGCCTTTCTTTCGATATTATTTTGTTTGCGATTCGTGGGGGCTCGGTATGACCGGAAGCTTTCCCCAAAATACTTAGAACCTTTTAGATGATAATTTTGTCGAGGGTAGCCTTTTGAACTGGTTTAGAATTTTTGAATGCCTTATTTTTTGTTACGGGTCTCGTACGTCTCCGAGCTGTTTTAGGATGGCCGTAGCCTTTTTAGTTCGGGTGTTGCACATTGGGCTTGTTACCCCCGAGTTATCCGGGCTTGCCCAAGATAACAGTCCCCGAATGGGGATGGCCGTAGCCTTTAAGGTTTGGGCACTGCCTAGTAGGTCTTATGCCCCCGTGCTCTGATAGCCCGGGCCGTCCGAGTTTGTCTTTGGAAGTCAATCCCCGAGTGAGAGCGATATTTTGAACCCGGATAAAGGCAGCCCTTGGTCTCGATATCTTTTAGGGGGTCGAATGTAGGAAATTCCTTAGGGGGAAAATATTTTTTAAGGGACAAGATATTTATCCGCAAGGTAGAAACTTCTTTTTATTTATGTGCGTAATATATACGATTACACATGTGTACAAGCTTTATGTCAAGACTCGAGCAGTCTATGTGGGCACGGTTCATTTGATCGTTTGGCCCTTACAGTAAATCATATTGATCGAGTCGAGACTATTCGATCACAAAATTTCTTTCCTTGCTAAAGTCATTATCCGAGGGTGATGCCCCCCAGTGTTCGAGGCCGATCATAGAGAAGCCTCGAATATTGTTGTTGTGATCTTCGACACCGGTTCGTAGCCGACCTTCAATTCTAAGTTAGCACAATTTACTGTTGCCTCGTTAAAAACCTTGCCAGAAAACCCATTTGGGGCAAAACCGGTTCAAGGGAAAAAGAGTGCAACGCGTGCTTTTAGGCCTAAAAATTGTGTCGTTCTTTAACGATCGCCTGCAAGTGTTAGTTCAAAGTGCAAATAAGTAAAAGGAATGAATAGAATCGTACCTTAGCAGTAATATCGCTTCAAGTGAGTTATGTTCCAGTTATTCGGTAGTTGCTCACCGTTCATTATTTCGAGTTTATATGATCCCTTTTCGGTGATCCCGATAATTTGATAAAGACCTTCCCAGTTCAACCCCAACTTTCCTTCGTTTGGGTTTCGGGTGCTTAGCGTCACATTCCTCAACACTAAATCCCTGACATTGAAATGTCAAAGGTTGACTCTTCGATTGTAATACCTCTCGATCTGCTATTTTTTGGCGGCTAACCGAACAAGGGCAGCCTTGCGCCTTTCATCAATTAGATCCAGGCTCGTATTCATGGATTCGTTATTTGATTCTTTGGTTGCATATCAGAACCTGAGAGTCAGTTCTCCGACTTCGATCGGCATTAAAGCTTCGGCGCTGCAAACCAGCGAGAACGGGGTGGCCCCGGTACTGGACTTCGAGGTCGTACAGTATGCCCATAGGACTTCGGGAAAGATTTCTTTACATTTTCCCTTCGCGTCGGTCAACCTATTTTTGAGGTTTTGAAGTATGTTTTGTTAGCGGACTCTGCTTATCCGTTCCCACTAGGGTGGTGCGGTGTTGATAGACACCTTTTGATCTTATGATCTTCGAGAAACTTGCTTACTTTGATGCCGATGAATTATTTCCCATTCTCGCACACGATATCGGCCGGCATTCCGAACCGACATATAATGTGGTCCCAAATGAAATCGATGACTTCCTTCTCCCTGACCTTCTCATATGCATGAGCTTCAATCCACTTAAAAAAATAGTCAGCCATAAACAATATAAATTGAACCTTACCGGGTGCCCATGGAAGGGGGCAAACGAAGTCCATTCCCCATTTCATGAACGACCAGGGTGACAAGAACGAATGCAACAGCTCCTAGGGTTGATGGATCATCGGAGCATGCCTTTGACATTCATCACATTTTCGTACGAACTCCTTCGCGTCCTTTTACATGCCGATCAAGTAGTAATCGACTCTGATTATATTTCGAACTAATGATTCGGTGCCTGAATGATTTCCGCAAGTACCTTCGTGAATTTCCCTCAGAACGTACATGGTATCTCCCGATCCTAGACATATCGCTAGCGGGCTATCGAATGTTCTTTTGAAAAGGGTTCCGTCTTTGGACAAGCTAAACCGTGCTACCTTCGTACGCAAGGCCCTCAATTCTTTTGGATCCGATGGCAGTTTTCCGGTCTTCATATATTGTATATATTTGTTTCTCTAGCAGGGGCATGAGGCTTGTTGAGTTTATCTCGGCGTGACCTTCTTCCACTACTGATATCACGAGTTGTATGATTGCCCCCGAGTTGAACTCATCATCCTCGACCGACGACCCCAAGTTAGCAAGGGCATCGACCTCACTATTTTGATCTCGAGGTACGTGTTGTAGAGTCCACTCCTTGAACCGATGCAATGTTACCTGCAACTTATCCAGGTACCTTTGTATTCGTTCCTCTCTGACATCGAACGTCCCATTAACTTGGTTCATCACAAGGAGGGAGTTGCACTTAGCTTCGATTACCTTCGCCCCAAGTTTTTGGCTAGTTCGAGACCTGCAATCATGGCCTCATATTCGGCCTCATTGTTAGTCAGTTTTATAGTCCTAATAGATTGTCTAAATATGTTGCCTGTTGGTGGCTTCCGGACCCTTTTGCATTCAAGGCGCCATCCATCAAGAGGGTCTAGATCCCCAGAAGAAGTCCCCGAGTTCAACAATAACTCTCTTTCGACTTCGGGTATTAGGGCCGGCGTAAAGTCGACCACAAAGTCTGCCAAAATTTGAGATTTAATAACGGTCTGGGGCTGATATTCAATATCGTACCCGTTGATCTCCACGACCCATTTGGCCAACCGTCCCGAGAGCTCGGGTTTATGCATTACATTCCTTAATGGGTAAGTAGTCACAACACATATGGGGTGGCATTGAAAATACAGTTTCAACTTCCTAGAGGTGCTTAGCAAAGCGAGCGCCAATTTCTCTAGGTGAGGGTATCTAGTTTCGGCCTCGCCTAAAGTCCTGCTAACATAGTAAATTGGAAATTGCATACCTTTCTCTTCCCGAACTAGGACTCCACTTACCGCTATCTCTGATACTACCAGGTACCGGTATATCTGCTCCTCTGTGTTCGGCGTGTGGAGCAGCGGTGGGCTCGATAGATATTGCTTGAGCTCCTCCAAGTCCCGTTGGCATGCCGGTGTCCACGAGAAGTTATTCTTCTTTTTTAACAATGAGAAGAACCGGTGGCTCTTGTCGGAAAACCTCGGGATGAATCGCCTCAGTGCGGCTATGCATCGGTTAATCTTTGTACGGCCTTCATGTTGTCCACAACAGTGATATCTTCGATGGCTTTGATCTTATCGGGGGTTGATCTCGATTCCCCAGTTGGATACCATAAATCTGAGAAATTTACCGGATCCGACTCCAAATACACACTTCTCTGGATTCAGCTTCATATTGTATTTCTTCAATATGCTGAAGGTTTCCTGTAAATGTTTCAAATGGTCCTCTGCTCTCAGGGACATAACTAACATATCGTCAATGTAAAACTTCATTATTTTTCCTAGTTGTTCCTCAAACATCCGGTTTACTAGGCGTTGGTAAGTGGCATCAATATTTTTTTAATCTGAATGGCATCACGTTATAGCAGTATGTGCCGTACTTAGTGATGAAAGAGGTTTTTTCCTGATCGCCGGGGTTCATCCGTATTTGGTTGTACCCGGAATAGGCGTCGAGAAAACTGAGGATCTTGTGGCCGGCCGTTGCACTGATCATGCGATCGATGTTGGGATGAGGAAAGGAGTCCTTGGGACATGCCTTATTCAAGTCTTAATAGTTTACACACATTCTTAATTTATTCCCTTTTTTAGGGACTACCACTACGTTTGCTAACCAATTCGGGTATTTAACCTCCCGAATGGACCCTATTTTAAGGAGTTTAGATACATCATCCTTGATGAAAGCATGTTTGACCTCGAACTAGGGTCTCATCTTCTGCTTGACCGGGTGGAACTTCGGGTCCAAGCTTAGCTTGTGAGTGGTTATTTTCGGAGGGATCCCTGTCATATCAAGTTGGGACCAAGTGAAACAATCTTCGTTAGCTATAAGAAATTGAATAAGTTTTTTCCTGAGCGTGTGGCTTAACCTCGTGCCCAGGTATACCTTTCGATCGAGCAAGTGTTCAATTAGTACGACTTGCTCCAGTTCCTCGACCGTTGATTTGGTAGCGTCGGAATCGTCGATGGCTATGAAAGATCTGGGAACTCCGTAGTCGTCGTCCTCGTCTACCCCTTGTTTCTCCGGTTCTATCGAGGCTAGTACCGGTAATTGCTATCTGGCCTCATTTTTTGCCATCAGATTCGGACCCTTCGATGTCGAGAGTGTGGATGCCCGGATCACCTCATCGATCGCGGGGATCACCTCATCGATCGCGAACATTTCCTTGGCGGTCGGTTGTTCCCCGTAAACTGTTGTGATACCTCTAGGTGTTGGGAATTTCAGCACCTGGTGCAGTGTTGAGGGTATTGCTCTCATGTTGTGAATCCATGGCCTCCTGAACAAAGCGTTGTATCTCATATCTCCTTCAATTACATAGAACTTAGCTTCCTGAATGGTTCCGGCGATGTTCACCTGTAATGTTATCTCCCCTTTAGTGGTCTCACATGCCATGTTGAACTCGTTCAGGACTCGGACCGCAGGTACGATCTGATCTTGTAGGCCGAGTTGTTCCAGCCCCTCGATCTGATGATGTTGGCTGAGCTACCTGGATCAATTAACACGCGCTTAACTCGAGATTTATTTATGAGTACCGACATTACCAGTCCATCATTGTGGGACTGCATGATTCCCTCAGCATCTTCGTCGTTGAAAGACAAGGTTCCTTCCGGTACGTAATCCCGAGTCCGTTTTTCCCTTGTGATGGATACTTTGGTGTGCTTCAGCATCGTCCCCTGGGAATGTCAACCCCACCGATGATCATGTTAATGACGTGCTGAGGTTCCTCATGCTCGGTCTATTTATTAGGATCCCTGTTCCTGAAGTGGTTCTTGGCCCGATCACTCAGGAATTCTCGGATATGTCCGTCGTTGAACAGTCGGGCCACCTCATCTCTTAATTGTCGGCAGTCTTTTGTTCTGTGGCCATGAGTGTCGTGATATTTGCACATTAGGTTAGAATCTCTTTGGGATGGATCAAACTATAGAGGTCGAGGCCATTTAGTATCTTTGATTCGTCCAATGGCATAACGGCGGCATCAATGTTGAAGTTGTACCTGTCGAAGCTGTTTTTGCTCATGAGTCCCCGGTTGTTTTGACCTCGGTCATTTCTCCTTTCGTTTCTTATAGGGTTCCGCCCGGACCCACAGCTTCTTCGGTCTCCATTATATGGCTGATACTGATACATGTTTGATCTCGGTTAACGATCGATGTCTCTCTTGACTCTGTCGATGGTTCTAACGAGATACACGAAACCGGAAGGGGCCCCAAGCTGATCATCTTCGACTTTGATTTTCAATTGATACCGGTTATGGACATCGGCACAAGTGACAACCGGATATTTTACCAAGTTTTGTTTCAGCTGATGTGAAGCCAACGAGCTTCGAATGTTGAGTCCTTGGGTGAAAGCTTGAATGGTCCAATCATCAGCGACCGGCGGCAGGTCCATCCATTCCATTTGAAACCGGGACACGAATTCTCTGAGCATCTCATTATCCTTCTATTTTACTTTGAAAAGGTCTGACTTCCTTGTCTCGACCTTGATAGCCCCGGCGTGTGCTTTTATGAAGGAATCTGCAAGCATAGAAAGTGAGTCAATAGAATTAGGAGGTAAGTTGTGATACCATATCATAGCTCCTTTTGACACAGTCTCCCCGAACTGTTTCAACAAGACATACTCAATCTCATCATCCTCTAAGTCGTTCCCTTTGATGGCATATGTATAGGATGTCACATGCTCATTTGGGTTGGTCGTTCCATTGTACTTAGGAATCTCGGGGATGCGAAACTTCTTAGGGATCGACATTGGAGCCGCGCTCGGTGGAAAAGGTTTTTGAACGAACTTCTTGGAATCCAGGCCTTTTAATATCGGCGATACTCCTAGGATTTGGTCGACCTTGGAATTGTAGGTTTCACTTTTTTGTCATTAGCTTTGATTTTCTTGTATCCTGATTCTACCGGTTTTGTCAATTCCTCGAGCATTTTCATGATCTCGGGGTTGGTCCTCGATTTATTTTCATTCGGCCTCTCTGTGACCAGTTCGTTTATGCGGGTGATTTCTCGGGATGGATCATGTTCAACTCTGCTCGGCGCACGACTCTGGTTCTGTAATCGGGCTATCGCCGCCTGTTGAGCCTGCAATATTTCGAAGATCACCCGTAAATTGATCTCGTCCCCTCCAATGTCTTGTGTATTTTGGGTTACTAATCGGGCTTTACCATAGACTCTATTCTCGGGGTCGGTAGGCAGATTTGCGTTGATGGCTACATGCGAGTTGGCGACAATCGGGTCAGCGACCGAAATTCCGATGGGATCAACAGGTGGTACCTCGCCACTAGGCACTATGTTGTTATTTTCGCCGTGATGACCGGACTCGTTGTCAACATATAGAGGTGCTGACTGTGAGTTTGACATTTTGAGCTTTAACCTGAAATTAGAGACACTCCAAAGAACAAGTGTAAAGTAGTGTGTGTTATAGAAATTTGTATCAAATAGCCACTTTTATCCTCAGCCCCACGCTGGGCGCCAAACTGTTTACCCTCTAAATCGGATAACAATTAAATTTGTAAGTGGTTTTAACGATACGCGAATTTATTTGACACAAAGCAGTAAATAAGGACAAATTAAATAAATAAGGATGAAGTAAGCTCAAATCACACGAGAAAGACGATTTAAGCCTTAGTGAAATATTTGCCCTCGATCTGGGCTCGTAACAACAAGCACTGACGAACGAAAGCAAAAGAACGGATAACAGAAAAAATAATGATATATTACCTAGGAATGTGTGTTACAATGAACTTTACGAATTATCAGACCCCCTTTATATAGTAGAGGAGTCCTACTTTAGGTACAATTCTATAAAAGGTAAAAAAATCTTTTGATTTACTGATTGCCGGTTCTTTATCGGTACGTGCCGAGATTTCCGCCGTAATATCCGGCCGGTCACGGATATTTTGATCTTCTGTTTGGCTATGCTTACAATGTTTCTTCAAAGTCGTTTGAGGCCAGGACTGATTCCGGGATCATGGCCTTGATATTCTCGAATGCAAGCGTCCTGTCTCCGAGTTCTAGCCCGGTGGGACTTGGGATCGATTTTCAGCCCTTTATTGTCATGTCTCGAGCTTGGCTTACCATGTCAGAGGTTAGGATGCACCACGAGTTCGACTTCGACCATATACAATATATAAAATAGTGAAGAAGGAGGAGGGATGAAAAGAAGAACAAGAATGAGGAGGAGGAGGAGGAGGTGGAAAAGTTATGGCAAATATCTATGCTTGTTAATGTTTTTTTGAAAATGGGAAGCAAAAGTTAAACACCAACTCTTAAGAAAGGACACCCGATAAAATTTCTTCGTTGAAAGCCTGACTCAAAAATAGGCTAGATGAGTTTTTTTAGAACCATCGTTTATATTCCCCAATTAGAAAATTCTAATAAAATAACCCTGTTGGCAATATATTATAGTCCTAGATGAAATTGTGAAGCATACTGCCACAATTTTCCCATATGAAAAGTTGCTTGCCATATTTTGTGACAAATTTTGAAATTTTTTGACGATTGCCAAACTTTTACAAATTTTGATAATCACTCTATGAATTTTTTTTGCAATTGCAATATATAAATCCTAGTGATCAACATAAATTCTGGCTATTGCAATTTGCAAGACTACTTTTTTTTTTCCAAAATTATGACTTTTTAAAGACTTTTTTTACCGGATAAAAAAATTAATAATGATACCAAAGAATCCAATTTGTGCCATTCTCCCTTTCCAATTGGGCCAATTTTTTTAAGATGGTTCCAAACTTGGAATCAGATAAACACCAGTGTCAGAAGTTTTTTCCATTAATAATTTATTTTCCCTTTTCATCTTCTTATACCAAATCTTCACGCGTTAATCACAAAAAGGGAAAAAGCACTAAAGCAACGGTATTCGAGAGATTCCTTTATTCCAAATACTGCAAGGTATATAACTCAATTTGCATCTCAGCAAGCTGAACTGCAGAACAAAGAAAACATTCACTGTAATGTATCTAAGTGAAAATGTCGAAGTTGTTATAGTGTTGATTTTACCGATGAGCAAGAATTGAACAGAACAATATATAGTATATATGACGGCAGTATTTCATCAAGTGCCAAGTGCACTTCACTTTTGCTACATTGAGAATGACCTAGACAAAGTGTGTTTGTACAATGCTGCTGTAGATGTGCCAATCAGAAGCAAAAGCGATAAGAAATGGGGGAAATTCAGAGCTAGGGTTACGGTTAGCCGGTACGGTTCCAGGAAGAGAGTTATTCGTCGGTGGAAATTGTATGCCATTGATACTCGCATTCTGGAAAACAGCCCGGTGGACAGGAGTAATGCTAATGCTCAGACTCCAACAGCTCCGTCAATCGAAATCCCAGTCACTTGTTACCAGGTGCCTCCTTTAGTTGCTTTATTTATAGCAAAATGACTTTGACTTGTCTGCTTCATTTTTTTTTTATATGCTATTAAATGATATTGTGATGAATTAATGTGCTCCACTCGTATCGTATTCAAGAGTCCCGAAGAAAAAAGCATAAGCCGAGATACTAGGCAAATTGCATAGTTAGGAACAAATGGAAGCTATACTTCATATGTGTCATATAAATACTAATTGACAGGAGATACCAGGTGCAAACTAGATAATGTTCAATTACTTCCATCTCAGAGAAACAATATGGATATCTCATTGATGGAGTAGAGCACAATATATAAACCTGTGTTTGTATAAAAAAACAATGTCTTGAATTTTTTCTATTCACATTTGGCAAGTTGCTTGGTGAATACTTGAGTGCAAATTCGAATGAGTTGTCTCGCAACTTGATTACATAAACTAAAATAGGATGGCTGAAATTAAGTATTGCTATGCGATTGGAAGATACCTAGCAATGTGATGGTCAGTACTGTAGGATGGTCGCACACTCAACAATGTTATATGAGAATGAATCTTGGTCCTCTAGGGTCCAACATATTCACAAGATTAGTGTGGTAGAAATACGATTGTTAAGATGCACGTGGTGTCATACAAAGTTAGACAAGCTTTGAAATGAATGTATCCATAGGAAGATGCAAGTTACATACATAGAGAATAAAATAAGACAAGATCGCTTGAGATTATCTGGTCATACCTTATATAGACCTCCAAAATGCACCGGTTCGTAGGTTGACAATATGATGGTTGATGGTATCTAAAGAGGAGCATATAAGCCTAAAATTTGGTGGAGGTAAAGTTGTCTCAATGTAAAGATAATTTCTCAAATTCTGTATGGACTTAGCAAAGAACGAAAGATAATCTAAGTAAATGATCCATGTAAGTGATACAAATTAGTGGGGTTTAAGGTTTAGAAGTTGTTGATACTTTTATACATGTCCGGTAATTGTTTTAGATAAAGTAGGTTAGGTGATTGTTAGGAGTATCTTTTGTTTACTTAAGGATTTGTGTATTAGTATAGGACAAGTATGAGATATTCAGAAGCTAATTTGTCTTGAGTAGAGGTCAAGCCATGGCTTCAACTTGCCCGTCAGGAAGTTGTGTTCCACATTCTTTAGTAGTTAACTTCAAACCACTTTACTTTCCTTGTATCACTAATATTGGTGAACCCAAGCTTTTCATTCTGAATTCTAATTATGAGTTAGAAATAGTGATGTAATTTGCTTTTGTTTAACATTTTAAACCCAGTGGCCTTGTAGCCCTTAGTTGCTTATAATATCCAAATACTGCATAAATGTATTGAAGAAGGGGTTTGACCAAAGTCTAGTTTGGCTATTGCAGAGTCAGCATAGACAAGAATAACCGGATAGAGCAAGAGTGTTTTACTATTAGCTATTCCCATTCCATACCTCCCATAAATATGCAGGCAAGAACAGTGCTTTGAAAGATTTCAAAGTCTTGTGAAGGAAAAAATCGAGGCTGTACTCAATACAAATATAAGATGAATTATGTAAATGATATGGACATTCTGTGACTTCATGAACTCCTTGTGGTTGAAAAAAAAAACTCCTTGTGTTAGTGAAAGGAGCATGGGTCCTTTTTGTACCTTCTTGGTGATTCATTTTAAATAAAGATAACCTATTTCCTTTTTCCTTGCCATTCTTTACTGGGTAAGTGCTTTCAAGTGGGAATATCTTGTTGTGTTCTAAGTCTAGCAAAGTTGATTTGGGAGAGAAAGTGGTACTAACTACTAAAGCGGGAGGTAAGGGGAGGAAGTGAGTTCCCCCCACCCCCAAGAAATGATCCGACGTATCTGGTAAATTTGCAGATCCTCGGTATCTCAGATCGAGCTGAGAAGGATGAAATTGTCAAGGCGGTAATGCATCTGAAGAATGCTGAGATCGAAGATGGTTATACCATGGATGCTGTTGTTTCCCGCCAGGTAGTAGCCGAAACTCGACATATTCTACTATCTTCTAAAGCTTGTCTTTATTCTCATGCTTGGCTACTTGTTTTCAGAATCTTTTAGTGGATGTAAGGGATAAGCTGTTGTTTGAGCCAGAATATGCTGGAAGTATAAAAGAAAAGGTTCCACCAAGGTCTTCTCTTAGAATATCATGGGCTTGGTTACCTAGCGCTCTTTGTCTTCTTCAAGAGGTAGTATACAATATGTTATTGCATTTCTTGGAAAAGTTGCAAAGTAAATAGAATCATTAGGTAATGTATTATTAAGACATATAAGAACTGAGCAGGGCAGATGAAGTTACCAACCAAATTAGGTTTGTAACCATGAACTTTATCCCAAAAAAAAAAAAAAAAATTGTATCCATGAACCAGTGCCTTTCCCTTTTCTTTTCTGTTTAGCTTTTTCTCAGTGTGCATACTACATCATACCCTGCTCTATCAGATTTATAATACTTTCGTAGATTGAACTAGCAGCTTACTTTCTTTGCAAGTTTGGTGCAAAATTATTATTAAACATATTAACAATATTCATTCAGGTCGGGGAAGAGAAGCTTGTGCTAAATATTGGGCAAAAAGCTCTTCAACATCCAGACTCTAAGCCTTATGTTCATGATATACTTTTGTCCATGGCACTTGCTGAGGTTAGGCAAATAGAGAAAATACGTCGTCATAACTCTGTGCTTCCTTTTACTTGGCAGTTTTGTTATGCTTGGGTTTCTTATTATATGTCCTTTCTTGAAGTGTGCCATTGCAAAAGTTGGATTTGAGAAGAACAAAATTTCACAAGGGTTTGAAGCTCTTGCTCGTGCCCAGTGTCTTCTAAGGAGCAAAGTTTCTCTAGGGAAGATGACATTGTTATCTCAGGTTAGTCTCGTTTTAGTTCTATTGTCTTATATCAAGAGTTTATTTTGCGAAGGCTATAAATTATGTTTATTTTTCATCTCATTTGTCATTTTACATGTAAGTGGCGTAGTTTAGAAGTCGAACGAGATGAGAAACCACTGTGCTATGTAAGTTTGTATCAGTTATACTGCATCCATCTCCTCACGGATACATTCATTACCTTATGATCATTCTGAAAGTGATTGTAATAGTCTAAAAACAGAAAGAACTTAAAATTTTAGCATGAGTTAGATCTGGATTGTTCTTCTCTATATAAGTGAGTAGCTAAGATGTTATGGCTATAATTGGAGATTTTTAACTGGTTTTAGTCTCTGCAACATTTAGTGCAAATACTTTGTGATTTATTATTTCTTGCTTCTAATTAATATATGTTTAACCTTTCCCTTAGATAGAAGAATCTTTGGAAGAACTTGCCCCTGCCTGTACCTTGGAGTTATTAGGCATGCCACGTACACCTGAAAATGCGGAACGGAGGTTAGGGGCCATTGCAGCATTACGCGAATTGCTCAGACAGGGCCTTGATGTAGAAGCTTCCTGCCAAGTTCAGGATTGGCAATGCTTCTTGAATCAAGCACTCAACAAGCTGATGGCTTCGGAGATTGTTGAACTCCTTCAATGGCACAATTTAGCTCTCACAAGGAAGAACAAAAAGTCCATTGAGTCACAAAACCAAAGAGTTGTAATTGATTTCAACTGTTTCTACATGGTTTTATTAGCTCATATTGCACTAGGATTTTCCAGCAAGCAGATTGACCTGGTAATTACGATGTTGGTCTGTTTTTTGTGCTTTGATTTTCACTTCCTGAGTGCTATAAAGTACTTTCACTTCGTTAAAATTTAAGGTTGAATCTCATCAACTTTACCTGGAAATGTTAGGACGCCGAATGCAGTTACATGTTGACAAAAAATTTCAATTGGTTATTGCAGATTAACAAATCCAAAATAATTTGTGAGTGTTTGATTGCTTCAGAAGGAGTTGATTTGAAATTTGAGGAAGCCTTCTTGTTGTTCCTTCTTGGGCAGGTAAATCTGTAATTTCCTTTTTCATTGGCTATGTATATCCTCTCTGTTGATTGTTTATTGATTAAGTAAATTCTGTTAATACAGGGTGATGAGGCTGCAGCAACTGAAAAGCTTCGTCAGCTTGAGCTGAATTCAGATCCAGTTTCACGTAAATTAGCATCAGTCAAAGAAAAAGATGCTTCTACTGTATCAAAATCGCTGGTATGTAATGCTTTACATGCTATTAATCAGACTCTGAAGCTGTATGTGGTTCATAAAGGCTGGTGTTTGCTTCTGCAAATTTCATTTTATCTTTCTCGGTGTCTCATAACTTCTTTCTCTTTTAGAATGTAATGCAGTTATCCAAGCCCCTAACTCCTTAGCACCAATTTATATTTGCTGAGTTGTTGTCCACATTTTGTTGCTATTTCGCAGAGTCCACCTTTATGTAAACGAACCTAGGATATCCTAACAACAGCTACTGATTAAGTGCAAGTCATGTTAAATGGATCATCTTTCATTTGACCTTGATTTGATCTATTTCTAAATTTTGGTGAAACTCTGGGTGTTATATATATTTATATATTCTTTTACCTATTTTGATCCCTTTCTTTATTGTTCTTTCTTCTGCTAGTCCTTGAAAGCTTAATCCTCATTCTTTTATCTAAGGATGACATTTCTAACTGGGAATAATGCTTTTGTTGAGTTGAGCTGAAGTCAAAAGTTTCTCATCAGAACAACTTGTGGATTTCCAGGAAACCTGGGTGAAGGATGCTGTGCTTGGCTTGTTCCCGGATACGCGGGATTGTTCTCCGTCACTAGTGAGTCTTGTTATGAAAAATTTGATCAGAAAAGTACCTTATTGCAGAGAGCTAAACTAACCCTAAAGCTTTGCAGCAGGTAAATTTCTTTCGCGGTGAAAAACGACCTTTTGCGAGCAGCGAAAACAGAAGAGGTTTGCATACCACATCTCATATTAGTCATAGAACAATTGCACCTGCTATTCCACGGGACCAGAGAGCTTTAGATGAACCACTTTCATATGGTGATACTTCACGACATCTCGGGTCAGCTGTACAGCAGTTAGCTCCACATAATTTACAAGCTCATTTAACCGTGGACAAGGTCAATGTGGGTAATGCTGCTGGGATGCCATCTGTTCAGCTGAAAAGAAATTTGGGTGCTGGACGTAAGGTTTGGGAAATTTGGTTGGGCCTGAATGGCATAGTTGAGAAGATAATATTTGTGGTGTCAGTTGGATGCGTCATATTTGTTTCCCTCAGGCTAATGAACACACAGTTGTGGAGAATGAAAAATGGATCTGCGTGGTGGCCAAACTCACCGAGGATGACAAGCTCCCATTCCTGGACAATGGATTTTCCTCAAGATCCTAGTTATAGGCGTGCAAGTAATAAGAGAAGTGGCATCATTGGTAAGTTGAGGAAGATGTTTCCAAAGTTCATAAGGCAGATAGGGCGGCACCCACAAGCTTCTGGTCTGCAAAATTCTTTCGATGCTGCTGGTTTATCACCTTCCACAACAGCAGCTTACAAGACGCCAATGCCTATAGAAGAAGCTGAGACCCTTGTTAAGAAATGGCAAACCATTAAGGCAGAAGCACTAGGACCTGACCATAATATTGATGGTCTCTTTGATGTTCTTGATGAACCAATGCTTGTTCAGGTTAGCTGCATTGGTTATTAACACGTGATGTGCCTGTTGATATTCCTAGAAATTGTGGTGTTCGTCATCAATTATTTCCCTAACATATATGTGTAACCATTTGCATGCGATAAAGAGTACATGTTCACTTTTACGTTATGGCGCTATGCCAAAGATTGGACCTTAAAAAAATTAAAACATTAATTTTCAGATTGTCAAACAAGATTCTCTTATCAGCTCAGCTCATATTGAGATAGCTGGGCTAAACTGGTTAAAACTGGTATGTGAAATTCAGTGAACAGTTTAATTTATGCATCTACAAAGTTGTTACGATGAACTAGTGAAGTAAGTCCTCTTTAATATGTTGTGATTCTGGAGCAAGGTTGGACCTCATTGATTCCACAGAACGCCAAAAACTTAAACCAATGCTTTTCCCCACTCAAGTGCCTACTGCTGATTTCTGTTCTTTCTATTTGTATTAACAGTGGCAAGGCTTGTCTGAAGCGGCAAAAACTACGTCGTGTTTCTGGAGATTTGTTTTGCTTCAACTGTCAGTTTTACGAGCAGAGATTTTGACTGATGGGACTGGTCAGGAGATGGCAGAAATAGAGGCTGTCCTGGAGGAAGCAGCTGAACTTGTGGATGAATCACAGCTTAAGAACCCAAATTATTACAGGTAATTAGATATTGTTGAAAAATTGCTTGAGTACATCGTTTTGACTATGTTTTCTTTCTTTTTGGATTCTGATATGACACGCCTGCTCATACACTCCCGACCCATCCCACCCCCCATCACCCCCCAAAAAAAAGGACGAAACCCAAAAGAAAAGGAAAAAGGGAAGACCGAGAAGTGAATACGTTAGGTGCCTAATGTTCTTATTATCTTTATGTCCACTAGATATTCTGAGTCTCTAATTAGAGACTTGACTTTTTTGAGTGCCAGGAAAAAAGATGTTCTTTTGACAACTGAGACATGATTAAACAAGTGAGATTATTCATTTACTGTCCCTAAGATCTTGGAAAATTCTGATTTTAGTTTGTTTGTGCTCAACATTTAACTCTTTATTCTTCCAGCCTTATGTTGCTCTTTTTCGCTTATACTCTCATATCCGTGTAACCCATACCCTTCACAAATCCTTGCGTTGTCATCCTCTCACTTGGTGGCACACAGGATATTTTCCTAGAGGAGGTGGTTAATTTGAGAAGTTGGTGCAAGCTGTAAGATATGGGGGAGAGTTGGTGGGTAGGGTGCAATGTTTGAGGAAGTATGTGCATAATAGCAATGAAGGGGGCTGGGGATAAATAATGCTGGTCGAGCTGTTAATGTTCTGTTCAACTTAAATTCTGATGCCCAAAGTTTGTTCATTGTGCGTATGGTGGTGGTGAGTGGACGGGGGGGCTTTAGAAGAATTAGTGACAACCTTACTTCATCTTTAATATATTAAAAGCACGAAGGCCCTTAGCGAAATATCGTTTGCCTTTTTTACCCTTTAAAAAGTAATTTTACACTAGACAATATCGTCATTTAACTATTCCCTAATATTTAGGATTTTAAAATAAATAAAATTTTAACTATTAAGTCTTTCCTTATTTGAACTACGTATAAATTCCTAATATTTAGGAATTTAAAATCAAATAAATTTTAAGATATTTATAAATACATTCCTTATTTGAATTGGATAAAATAACTATTCTTTAACTCCAAAAATATGAACCCTCTCACGTTAGGTAGACATAACATTTATAAAGTTTAAAAGTACAAACAAAGCCAAAAAAAAGTATTGATTGAAAACAACGAGGATTTTAGATTTGGAAGTATCAATTAGTGTAGTTTCGAAGAATTAATTTTGAAAATTACCTACATAGTTATGTTTTATATGTTAATTTTGAAAATAAATAATCTGAAAGTATAAGGTAAATATAAAGTTTTGGAAATAAACCTAACTAAAAATAAAATATTTAAGGTACCTTACAATCTAAAACTTTGTAGAGTAATTTATATGAAGTTAGTTGTCACAATGTTGAAGTTGGTCGACATATTCAAAAAAACAAACTATTCCCTCAACAAATAATTCTATGTTAATAAATTATATTAACATTTAAAATTTTATGTAATATTTAAAATTTTGAATCCAGCTAATTAAATTTCACCAAAATTTGATGGAATGTGATTTAAGGATTAATGTTCGCACTAAAAACTTTTCGATAGACGAGTCTAATCTATCTATATATATTGACACAATATATCATAAAAATATTAAATATTAACATGAAATGTTGATCAACTTTTATCCTTCATAAGTGACGTTCATGTTAAATAAAAATCGTAATTATAATTAATAATTTATTTTTAGTAGAACAAACATTTAAGATTTTAAGGACTTCCATGGGGTAGAGCTTCTTTCTTTATTGAGTTAATTAAATAGGATTGACATTAATCATCATTTTCATGATTTTACGCTTTCTTCTTTTAACTTTATTATATAACTCAAAGTTTCAAACATAATTCTTAAAATAATATTTATATGACTTTTTAAAAAAATTTAATACTTATTGAGACAAGGTACGCGCGCAAAGCGCACACTCTAAGACTAGTTAAAATTAAATAATGACAAGATGGTACTGACGTAGGATGTGGACAGGGGTCAATTTCAGTCAAGGTTGCGGGAAGCATTGAGGTTTTAGATTTCTATTCCATGTGGTTGTTCTGTTAGTCTAAGGACTAGTTTGGCTCATCTCTAAGGAGTTGAAGGTTAAGCATGTCTAGTGAAAGAAGACAAGGACTAACTTGGTGTTAAGTTGTAATTTGAAGTCTGAAATTGCATTACACGTGTCTCAGTTGAGATAATTGATCATACTTTTAGAGCAACACATTATAATATCACTAAAGAAATAAACCACATATTGTGTAAGTATTATCTAAATGTTTCAGGTGCTTAATTGATTTTTTCTTTTCACATATAATTTATCGAGCGCTTTATGGAGTGTGAGATTGGGCATTCAACTTTCCATGCAAATCTGATCACTAACTTGAGGATTTGTTGATCACTTCAGTTGCATGTTAGATGTAGCACTTCTACTATAGCATCTTCTAGCGGGTTATTTGACAGCATCTCCTCAAATTATTTCTCCATGAATTAAGAGTTCCAATCTCCTTCTAGTCCCACAACAGAGCTGTGTTTGTTTTCATATAAAACAACTAAAAGTTCCTTGGTGATCATCTTGCAGCACTTACAAGATTCGTTATGTTCTGAAGAGGCAAGATGATGGTTCTTGGAGGTTTAGTGAAGGAGATATTCTAACAGAGTCATGACTTCTAGCATAGTGAGAGTAGAACTCTCAGTATATAAACCACAGTTACCTGTATATGAGATTTTCTAGCTGACATTGACTGCAGTTCAAGGAGGTAGTGCTTTGTTCTGTTTCATTTACCTTCTTCTTTAAAATAATGCCCTTTTATTTTATCCTTGTCAATTTTGACAGGCAATTTCTGGCAGCATTAGTAGCTGTATTCTTTTTTAGTTTTTTGTTTTCGTCTAATATTGTTTAATTGCTGAAGGGAGTGGCTAATCTATTGTAGGCAGTGGCCAGGTAATTAGACTATGAGTGCAAAATCTGTTCTTAAAGTGGTCCGATGAAATTTGTTGGCAGTATCCATGCCCATTTTGATTGTGTTACGGTGTATGTACTTGTTAAGAGAATTTGAGCAAACATCAGCTTGTTCGTTTCTACTTTATCTGTTGTTGAACTTTTGGAATTGTTATAAATTACACTGCTCCAGTATTTTCTGGCAGACTTTCCTGACTATCCCGCCTTGACTTCAAAGACGGGAAAAGATGAGGTAGTTCTCTTTGTCAAAAGCCAATCGTCTGGTCCCTAATCTGCAGAAGTTGTGTGATGACCTCCGAAATTACAGTGTAGAAAGTACTTCTGGAAAGAAAATCTTTGGATACATGTCTAACACAATTTGCATGTTCATAAAGCACATTCAGCATTTCACACTTGTAAATTGTAATGACAAAAAATAGAACAAAATACTCCATTACTTTATTACTTCGGTTTTTATTTGAAGTTTTTTCTTTTAATTGGAGATACTACGTTGGATACTTCTGTTCTACTATTTCAGTATAGGTGAAAATGATTATTACTGCTCCGATCAGAACATTGGTCCATCATTGAGTTTTGAAGTTCCTTGGGCTTTTTTCACTTTTAGTCCCCGACAGAAGCTATTTACATTTGGTAGCTGGAAAAGTGTATAAAATTTGTATAATTTTTGTATATATAATATGCATTTTTTCAGCTATTGTTTTTAGAGTGGTTATACAATGTCATTTTTCCATGTCCGTTCATGCCCTTACATTAGACATCTACATACAAAGTTCTAGTGCGTCCGAGTATGAGATACATTAATAAGCCTTTGTGAAGAAGGTGCCTTTGGTGTAGTACGCAATGTAATGAATTTGAATTATCAAAAAAGATTTAAGACCAGTTGGGCATACACTACCTGCAACAAGAATATTGGACAAACCCACCACACCGCCTCATATACTACTAGTTGGAGTTTGGAAATTTGGTGCTGCAGTCTACAGATGACAAATTTCTACGGTTGGAGTGCACAAATTGTCATTTTTAGGACCCCCATTTAAAGAATGTTCAAAATTTACCATGTTTTTAAAATTTAGCTTCCTTAGATGTGTACAGTTAAAAATCGTGAGCCTGAGGTTTCCAAATTCAAACTTTTTGGTCTGATGTTGTGCTATGCGAAAATAAGGGGCGAAGCAAGAGTGTCCGATGCGGGTTCGGCGGAACCCAATAATTTTGATTAAAATCTTGTATTTGTCCGAAAAAATTCATTCAATATGTACAATTTATTAATGTAGAACCCAATAACTTAATAGGATTAGAATCTCGAACCCACAAACTTAAAATCCTGGCTCCGCCTCTCAGGGGCGGCTCAAGCACATGCGGGGGCCTAAGGCCAAAATTTAATACGAGGCCTAAATTTTTAAAATGAAGTTATAAGATATGTTGTTATCTGAAATCTAATCCTCTGCCTTTTTGAGATATAAAGTTGTTAATGATCTTTTTTATAATCAACTTTTTCTAATAATTCTTTTTCAATCGATATTATAGACAACTCATTTAGTCTTTCTTCAGATATTGTTGATTTTAGATAAGATATTATAAAGCAATAGAAGTATAAAACTATTGAAAGTTTAAAAGTATTGTTGAACTCTTAAACTAATAAAATCTTGAAGAAAGAATATGAGTAAGAATAATAAAGAGAAAGACAAAAAATATGTATTTGAAATATGAAGAGATTGGTAAAAAGAAAGATTGACTTGAACAAATTAAGAAAGGGGGAGTAAAAATTTTACACGTTCTCTAATGAAGGAGTAAAAACTAAAAAATTGGAATGTTGGAAAACTATTCATCTACCCATTTTTAAGTAAGTCAAATTATTACTTTATTTTTATATATATAAAGATCTTTCTTTCTTTTATATTAAAAACTCTACTTTTGTATTAAAAGTATTAAATATTATTTTTTAAACACTTATAAACCTATTATTTTTTAAAAATGGGACCCCCCAAATTTGGGAGCCTAAGGCATAGGCCTTACCTCTTATAACATTAGAGTCGGCCTTGCCGCCTCTAGCGAAAATAGGCTTTGATAGAATCCAGCTTCAGACCATGGGGGAAGTGCACAGTTAGCCACTGTTTAAAATATATTTACTCTTTAGTCAGTGCTTAATAAATTTTTATCCGTCCGGACAAAAATACTCATGTGCTAGACATGGGTCCTGTGTAAATATTAAGGACATAGTGTCCTTAATTTCATGAATGATGTGTAAATATTAAGGACAAAGTGTCTTGTATTTGCACCTTTCGTTGTTAAACTTTAGGGCATCATGTCCTTAACTTCATATGTGCGGTGTAAATATTAAGGACATGAAGTCCTTAACTTCATGTGTGCATTATAAATGCTAAGGACATTTATAACGTCATATCAGTTATACTGCATCCATCTCCTCACGGATACATTCATTAACTTGTATTTGCACCTTTTGTTGCTAAACTTTAGGACCTTATGTCCTTAACTTCATATATGCAGTGTAAATGTTAATGACATGGTGTCCTTAACTTCAAGTGTACAGTGTAAATGTTAAGGACATATTGTCCTTAACTTTATGAGTATTGTGTAAATATTAAGAATATGGTGTTCTTAACTTCATGAATATTGTGTAAATATTAAGGACAAAGTGTCATGTATTTGCACTCAGTTGTTAAACTTTAGGATATCGTGTACTTAACTTCATATGTACAGTGTAAATGTTAAGGACATGACGTCCTTAACTTCATGTGTGCAGTGTAAATGTTAAGGACATGGCGTCCTTAACTTCATGTGTGCAGTGTAAATGTTAAGGACATCGTGTCCTTAATATTTACACAACACTCATGAAAAAAGGGTAAAAACATCTTTTCCTATTAAATTTAATAAAGTAGTGGCTATTTTTACTCAGTATTAAAAATACCGGATAAAAATTAAATAACATATTAAAAAGTGGCTATCCCACGCCATTTCTACTCAGACCAGAAGGTGAGAATTTGAGTTTTAACTTTTCAAACCTCAGACTATTGAGTATGAGGTTAAGCTTTGGCAAAGCTCAACTTCACCCAAAGATCTGAATAAGAAGCAATTACAACAGAAGGTTCAATCTAAAGTTTGTCGAAGTTGAATAAATTTTAAATATTTTTAAAAATTAATTTATTTTAAAATAGAGGTGCTACAAATGGCTATCATTGTCATTTCCACCTCAAATTTCGATGGGCGCATTTGCATATATACCTATTTTTGGGTCACCATTAAATTTATATCCCCATTGTACAAAATTTTACAAAGTATACCTGCTCGGATCTAAAGTAGTCAATCTCTTCAATGCAACTTTATAAATCAAATCTGAAGTTCTCCTATCTTTCAACTGCAACTTCAGAAATTCAGATCTTAAGTAGTTCAAGATCTTCAAAGAACTTCAGATTTCGTATCTGAAATTCTTCTATCTTTTTATTGCAACCTCATAATTCAAATCTTAAGTAATTCAATTTTTCAATACCACTTCAGATTCAAAATCTGAAATCTTAAGTAGTTCAATTTTTCAATACTACTTCATATTCAAAATCTGTAGTTCTAAAATATAGACTTGTTATTTGAATTTTAACAATCCAACACATGGTTCAACACCCAAATCTACTCCAGATGAGCTCAAATTTAAAACACAACTTTCAAATATCATAAAGAACAAATATCAATCATCATATTGTTAAAACAAAAACAAAATTAACAAATCCATTTTGCAACTAAGAAGAAGAACGAACCCTAAAGAAGAAGAAGAAGAAGAAGAAGAAGAAGAAGAAGAAGAAGAAGAAAGCAGTGAAGAACTGGAGAAAAATGTATGTATTTGAAGTTACTAAAAAATTAGGTATCAGTTAAACTTTTTTTAAAAAGTGAGTACATATTCAAACGATGGCGCAAAACTGGGCGCCACATGAAAATTTTACAATTTCGACAAGCTTGGCTTGGATCTTTCTTGTTTCGGAAATAAGGTATTATCACTTTTTGCCCGCGCTAGAAACTATTTACATTCGACAATCGAAAAAGTGTATAAATTTATATAATTTATATATATATATATATATATATATATATATATATATATATATATATATATATATATATACATTCTTAACGGCTACTATTTTGAAAGCGTCTATACAATATCATTTTTTCGAAAGGGATAATGGCATGGTATGACAACACATTAAGAGAATTGACAATATTTTAGCCTTATATTAGGTTTAACAAAGGTAACCCAAAAAAATTGGCATTATATAGCCAAATCCTAAATAACCCTAATTTTTTATTTCTTCTACAATTTTCTTCTTCAATTTTTTTTCTTCTTTTTTTCAATCTATCAATTTTTTCTCTTCAATCTAGTTTTGGAAGGGCATATGTTCTTTGATAATGTTTGAGAAGTTATAATGGTTGAATATATTTTTCTATTTATTCTCCCTCTCACTCTCCCTCCCTCTCTCCCTGTCATATTCCCATCTATACAAATAGGAGAAAGCTCTAAAAGTGGTTATGATGATGATGGCAACGGCAGTTAGCAATGACAAATTTCGATTTTCTTTGGCAGATTGCTATGACAATGATGGCAACGACAATTAGCAATTGTAGAGTTCGATCTGTTTCGTGTCTCTTTGGCGATTTCGATTTTTTTCTTTTTCGCTATTATTTTTTTATAGTAAAAAAGATAATATATGTATTTGAGGTGTTTTTCTTCTTCTCTATTCTTTTTTATAGTAAAAAGACAAAATATGTATTTGAGGTGGTGTACATCTATGTATATCATCATGTATACCCATGTGTATACTATATTGTATATCGTGATATACATTGTTAGGTTTGGAGATATAATGTTAAATCGGAATCAAATCTTCCAATTTATTTTAAGAAGGAAAATTCATTCTGAATAAACTTACTTCAATTTTGTTATTTACCAAAGAAGGAAAATAAATTATTGATATATGTAACGACCCGGCTAGTCGTTACTAATATTTTAACCTCGATCCCCTAAATTATATTTTTTCTATGCTATATTGTGGTTACATAACTTGTGTGGATATTTGATTTGGAGCCCCGAGGGCTCGGGTAAGTTTCAGATGGGTTTGGATTGTACCACGCTCTTATTTGATGTTTTGGCGTCATTTCTTTTGGCATAAAGGGTACCACATATGACCCTCTCCGAAACCTTATACCTTTTTAGTGCTTGGATATTTCTTTTAGTTATAATATTGTTATTTAGTGTTAGTTTTATTCTAATTTAGATGTACGCTGTATAAGCAATTAGCACGTAATATCTTGCTTTTCTCTTAAATTTAGTTTTTTACTATTTTAATATGTACTTATTTTTTACTTTTTCCTTTAACATAATTTGTGACCTCACGTCATTTTCACAAAAATAAAAAATCAGAGAGTAGAGAGATAGAGGACGGAGGAAGAGAACACAAATCTTTCGGACATCTCTTCTTTCAATTTCACGCCTCATCTTCAAATCCACAGTCCATCGTCCTAACTCAAATTGTGTCACCTTAATATCTAAATCCATCACTCAACCTGTATCAAAACCACCGAGACAACATCACGTGATAACCTTGAGCCTTTATTTGTATCTCAAAATTCCTCTGGTTCGAGGTTCTATTTGGTCAAGGTTTCGATCCAATTTCTGCTGTAAAGATCTATTTCTTGTCAAGTTGTTCTTAGTCTTCTCATTAATTTGATATTGAAGTGTTGCTGCAAAATATTCGAGCCACTAGGAGTTGGATAATCGAGGAAAAAGCCTACTATTAGATTGAATTAACGTAAGTCGAGGTAAGTGACTTGTCTAACCTTGTGGGGGGAGGGGAGGGGGAGGGAGAATTTCCCTTAGGATTGGTATTGTTATGATAATTGTGATGTATTGAAAGCCGTGTACGCGAGGTGACGAGTGTGCATAGGGGCTAAATGTGAAAAATTCTAGCTTTAAATTGTGTAGATCTCTGTCACATATTAATTAAAGTGTTCTATCATGTTATATTCATCATCGGTATTCTATTTTCATTTGTCCTACTTGCCTTAACTTTTTCTGGTAATTGATTTACTTGTTTAGTTGAAGTTTTGTTCCCTTTTATTTTGTGCTCATTATTTGAAGGTTGAATTCCTTAGTTGAGTTGTTAAATTATGGAATATCGATTATTGAAATTGGTATTTAAATATAAAATTCGTAAATTATATTGAAATAAAAGTGTTAAATTATTAAATATTATTCTGTTGAGTTGTTCACTCCCGAATATTTTGGTTGAGATTTTTGTATATATTGTGATTGAGCTGTGAGCTCCTTATTGTGGAAAATATTATTATTGTTGATTTATTTGGCAAGTCGAAATATTTGGGCACTTGAGGTGCGAATTGTGATATAAGGTCAGGGTGTTAAAATGCATGCGGTGAGATAATGTGGGTTTGATACGCGTGGCTAGCAGGGGAACTACTAGAAGACATGCGGTGTGATAAGGCGGACTAAAACGCGAGATGCTATTTCGGGAAAAATAATTTTTAAAACTAAATGTGAAGGCACTCTCGGTGATATAAGGAAAGATTGTGAAATTATTTATGATTTGGGACTACGAGGCGGTACCTCTGGAGTGACCCTGTTGTTATTCCTCACTTTGTGTACTTGTCTTTGTTTGTTTTGATTCCCTTAATATGTAAATTCATCTTCCACTAACTAAAGATTACAGGTCACTCTGCATCGCCAAATTAAAAAAATGATTTCTTAAAATGTAGTTAGCAATATTCAAAGGTGACCACAACGCCATTATACTATGTTATGGCTGCTTTGCTTTATACAAGAACTTTAAAATATTGAGATATGGAGTGATAAAAAGGGGAAAAGACAAGGAATAAGAAAAACATGCATAAACATACAACTTTTTCAACATTAGCAGCGCGGAATGGGCAATTTAATAAAAAACCAAATAACTGGTCTTGTTAGTGGACATACTTTTAACTAAACATATAATTTTTTCACCTAAAAAGAACTATCAACCACCACTCCATTAGCATAAGACAATTAGAGAATACAATACTCTTTTTTCTAAACTTTGGTACGGGCATAAACACACCGCCTCACTACCAAAATACCATTAGATACCTTTTATTATTATTATTATTATTATTATTATTATTATTATTATTATTATTATTATTATTATTATTATATCTTTTTCATTGCTTGAGTTACTTTATTTTCTATAGGGCCCTGACTTGACCTCGTCACTACTCTACCAAGATTAGGTTTGGTACTTACTGGGTACCGTTGTGGTGTACTCATGCTACGTTTCTACACATCTTTTTATGCAGATCCAGATATTTCCTACGAGACCAGGTATCAGTGAGCTAACAGTACGCAGAGACTTCAAGGTATATCTGCCTGCGTCCGTAAACCTCGGAGTCCTCTTCTATCTTTATTATGTTGTTTCCCTTATCTTCATTAGACTCTGATGTATAGAGATATTCGGAATAAATTCTTAGAGCTTGTGACTTGTATTTTCACCGGGTTTTGGAAAAATTCTATATGTACTAAGTTGTCGAGTTTTAATAGTATTTATGATCATTTTAATTATTCTGCATATTGATAGGTTGACCTAGTCTTAGAGACTAGGTGCCGTCACGATATCCTACGGAGGAAAATTTTGGATCGTGACAAGTTGGTATCAGAGCATTAGGTTCATAGGTGTTATGAGTCACAAGCAGGTTTAGTAGAGTCTCGTAGATCGGTATGAAGACGTCTGTACTCATCTTCCGGAAGTTATGGAACTGTTAGGAAGCTTTATTTCTTTGATCCTGTAT
Source organism: Nicotiana tabacum (assembly GCF_000715075.1). Lineage (NCBI taxonomy): Eukaryota > Viridiplantae > Streptophyta > Magnoliopsida > Solanales > Solanaceae > Nicotiana > Nicotiana tabacum. The sequence goes on from NC_134083.1 coordinate 48,131,700, forward strand.
CGTGCGAATTTATTGAACTCAAAATTTCAAATCTATGTCTTTATATTCTCTCACAAATGGTGAGGACACGCACAACTGGATCAGATGATCAGACACTCGCACCTCCTATTAGAGCCGCGAGAGGCCGGGGCAAAGGCCGAGGACGATCACATGGTGTAGCCAGAACACCTGCACGAGCTTCTGCAGAGGAGCCACCAGTAGCTCCAGTTGGAGAGTAGGCAACTGAGACACATGTTACTACCCATGTACTTCACGATACTCTTGCCTAGTTTTTGAGCATGTTTGGCGCTCTAGCTCAGGCAGGGTTGATTCCACTTGCTCCTGCCACATCTCAGGTCGGGGGAGGAGCACAGACTCTCGCCGCCTGTACCCCAGAGCCACGGGTCCAGGCTGACCATGTTCCAGGGGTCATACCAGTGCAACTGGTTGTCCTGGTATAACCCGAGATTAGAGGAGCAGTTTCTGAGGGGGAGCAGCTCAAGCTCGAGAGGTATAAGAGGTACCACCCTCCTACTTTCAGCGAATTGACGTCAGAGGATGCCCAAGGTTTTCTTGAGGAGTGCCACTGTATCCTTCGTACTATGGGTATTGTGGAGTCTAGTGGGGTTTATTTCACTGCATTCCAGCTTAAGGGAGCGACTTATTAGTGGTGGCATGCATATGAGTTGGGTAGTCCGACTGAGGCAGTGTCACTCACTTGGACTCAGTTCTCGGATATGTTCTTGAGGGAGTATGTTCCCCAGAGTCTAAGAGATGCATGACGCGCAGAGTTTGAGTAGTTGCGCCACGGCTCTATGACAGTATCAGAGTATGCAGTCTAGTTCAGTGATTTATCCAGGCATGCACTAGCCTTGGTTGCTACTGTTAGAGAGTGTGTTCGTTGATTTATTAAGGGTCTTAGCCCTAGTATCAGATTCAGCATGGCCCAAAGGGCTGGATATGGACATCACATACCAACAGGTAGTGGCAATCGCTAGGAGATTGGAGGGTATGCGGACCCGGGAGAGAGAAGAGGGGGAGGCTACGAGGCCTTGAGATTCTGGCACATATAACAGTTCTTGTGCCCCGGCTGCAGCTCGTCATGGTAGAGGCTATGTGAGCCATCCTATTCACTCAACACTTCTAGCTTCCAATGGTAATTCGGCTACTCCAGACTTCATGTTTTCTATTATGCATCGCCATTGTCTACCGTACCTCCTGCACTGGGTGCTTTCAGCGGTCAGTCAAGCCGATCAGGCCTGAGCCAGTGTCAACAACCATGTCTTCCGAGGGCTTGTTTTGAGTGTGGTGACACTCGTCATATAGTGAGGGATTGCCCCAGACTTATGAGGGGTGCACCTCCACAGGTTACTCAGGCCCTACATATTTCACAGGGCCCTCAGGCTTCTCAGGCCATGGTTACTGCACCAATTGTCACTCCACCTGCACAGCCAGCTCGAGGTGGAGGTCGGGCAGGTAGAGGTCGCCTTAGATGGGGAGGCTAGACCAGATATTATTCTCTTCCATCTAGGATTGAAGCAGTTTCATCTGACTTAGTTATCACGGGAATTATTTTGGTTTGTCATAGAGAGGCTTCAGCTTTGTTCGATCCAGGCTCCACCTATTCCTATGTGTCATCTTATTTCGCTTCATATTTGGAGGTATTCCGTGATTCTCTGAGTTCTCCCGTACATGTGTCTACACCCGTGGGAGATGCCGTTATTGTTAAACGTGTGTATCAGTCGTGTTTAATTGTTATTAATGATTTTGAGACTATAGCCGATCTCTTGCTGATCAGTATGATGGATTTTGATATTATTTTGGGCATGGACTTGTTGTCGCCCTATCATTCTATTCTCGATTGTCAAGCTAAAACCGTGACCTTGGCTATGCTAGGATTACCATAGATAGAGTGGAGGGGTGCTTTAAATTATGTTCCTAGCAGGGTTGTTTCCTTTTTAAAGGCTCATCGTATGGTTGAAAAAGGGTGTGATGCTTATCTAGACTTCATGAGAGATGTTAGTGTTGATACTCCTACTGGTGACTCTGTTCCGGTAGTGCGAGACTTCCCGGATGTATTTCCTACAAATCTGCCGGGTATGCCACCCGACAAGGATATTGACTTTGACATTGATTTGTTACCGGGTGCTCAGCCCATTTCTATTCCACCATATCGTATGGCCCCAACAGAATTGAAGGAATTAAAAGAGCAGTTAGAGGAGTTGCTTGATAAAGGTTTTGTTCGGCCCATTATTTCGCCTTGGGCTGCTCCAGTCTTGTTTGTAATGAAGATAGATGGTTCCATGCGTATGTGTATTAATATTGGCAGTTGAACAAGGTTACAGTGAAAAACATGTACCCATTGCCTCGCATTGATGACCTATTTGATCAACTACAAGGTGCTAGAGTGTTCTCGAAAATTGATTTGCGGTCAGGATATCATTAGTTGAAGATTCGGGAGCCAGATATTCCAAATACTGCTTTCAGGACTCGGTATGGTCATTACGAGTTCCTTGTAATGTCATTTGGGCTGACCAACGGCCCAACAACATCTATGCACTTGATGAACAGTGTATTTCAGCCTTATCTTGACTCATTCATTATTGTATTTATTGACGACATTCTGGTGTACTCCCGGAGCCGGAAGAATCATGGGCATCACCTAAGGATGGAACTTCAGACTTTGAGGGAAAAGAAGTTGTATGCAAAATTTCCAAAGTGCGAATTCTGGCTTGATTCCGTGGGATTTTTGGATCATGTAGTATCGAGCAAGGGGATCCAGGTAGATCCGAAGAAAATTGGAGCAATGCAGAATTGGCCCAGACCGTCATCAGCTACTGAGATCCGGAGTTTCCTTGGTTTGGTAGGGTACTATCGTCGATTTGTAGAGGGTTTTCTCGTCTATTGTTGCACCTATGACGAGATTGACTCAGAAGGGTGCTCCGTTCAGGTGGACCGAGGAATGTGAAAATAGCTTTCAAAAGCTCAAGACAACTTTGACTACAACCCCAGTATTTGTGTTGCCTACAGGTTCATGGTCTTATACTGTGTACTGTGATGAATTGCATATCGGTCTCAGCGTAGTGTTGATACAAGACGATAGGGAGATTACCTATGCGTATAGACAGTTAAAGGTACATGAGAAAATTTATCCGGTCCATAACCTCGAGTTAACAGCTATTGTTCATGCCTTGAAGATTTGGCGGCATCTTTTGTACGGTGTCCATTGTGAGGTCTTTACCGACCATCGGAGCCTACAACATTTGTTCAAACAGAAAGATCTTAATTTGCGACAACGAAGGTGGTTGGAGTTACTTAAGGATTATTATATCACCATCTTGTATCATCCAGGGAAGGCCAATGTGGTGGCCGGTGCCTTGAGTCGAAAACCAGGGAGTTTGGATAGTTTAGCATATCTACCGGTAGCAGAGAGGACATTAGCACTAGAGGTTCAGGCCTTAGCCAACCAGTTTGTTCGATTGGATATCTCGGAGCCCAGTCGAGTTCCGGCATGTGTGGTTTCTCAGTCCTCCTTTTATGATCGTATCAGAGAGCGTCAGTATGACGACCCCCATTTGTTTGTCCTCAAATACACAATTCAGCATGGCGATGCCAAAGAGGTCACTATTGGGGATGACAGTGTGTTGCGAATGCATGGCCGGTTATGTGTGCCCAATGTAGATGGTTTGCGTGAGTTGATTCTTCAAGAAGCCCACAGTTCACGATTTTCCATTCATCCAGGCACCACGAAGATGTATCAGGACTTGAAGCAATAATACTGGTGGAGGAGAATGAAGAAGGACATAGTGGAGTATGTAGCTCGGTGCCTGAATTGTCAACATGTGAAGTATGAGCACCAACGACCAGGTGGATTACTTCAGAAGCTAGAGATTCCAGAGTGGAAATGGGAGCATATTACTATGAATTTTGTTGCTGGGCTTCCACGGACTCAGAATACGTTCGATGCAGTTGGGGTAATTGTTGATAGGTTAACCAAGTCTGCTCATTTCATTACAGTAGTGACTACTTATTCTTCTGAGCAATTGGCTCGAGTTTATATCCGCGAGATTGTCAGGCTTCATGGCATGCCAGTATCTATCATCTCTGACCGGGGTACACAATTTACATCGCGGTTTTGGAGGGTTATACAACATGAGTTAGGCACGCTAGTTGAGCTGAGTATAGTATTTCACTTTCAAACGGACGGACAATCCGAGCGCATTATTCAAATAATGGAGGACTTGCTTCGTGCTTGTGTTATAGATTTTAGAGGTTATTGGGATCAGTTTTTGTCGCTAGCAGAGTTTGCCTATAACAACAGCTACCAATCGAGCATTCAGGTGGCTCCGTATGAGGATTTGTGTGGGAGATGATGTCGGTCTCCAGTAGGTTGGTTTGAGCCGGGCGAGGCTAGGCTATTGGGTACTGACTTAGTTCAGGATGCTTTGGAAAAGGTTAAATTGACTCAGGATCGACTTCGTACAACCCAATCAAGACAGAAGAGTTATGCGGATCAGAAGGTTCATGATGTGGCATTCATGGTTGGGGAGCGGGTCTTACTCCGGGTTTCGCCCATAAAGGGTGTTATGAGGTTCGAGAAGAAAGGCAAATTGAGCTCTAGGTATATCAGACCTTTTGAGATACTTGAAAGGATTGGTGATGTGGCTTACAAGCTTGCATTGCCACCTAACCTAGCTGCAGTTCATCCGGTATTCCATGTTTCTATACTCTAGAAGTATCACGGTGATCCGTCTCATGTGTTAGATTTCAGATCAGTCCAGTTGGACAAGAATTTATCTTATGTTGAGAAGCCGATAACTATTTTGGACATGCAGGTTTGAAATCTAATATCAAAGAACATTGCTTCAGTAAAGGTTCGATTGAGGGGTCAACCAGTCGAGGAGGCGACTTGGGAAACCGTGCATGATATGCGTAGCCGTTATCCATATTTTTTTACCACTTCAAGTATGTCTCTATACTCGTACGAGGACGAACGTTTGATTAAGAGGGGAGAATATAACTACCCGGCCAGTCGTTACCAGTATTTTAATTTCGATCCCCTAAATTATGTTTTCTCTATGCTATATTATGGTTATGTACCTTATTGTATGTTTGGTTTGGAGCCCCGAGGGCTCGGGTAAGTTTCGTATGGGTTTGGATTGTACCGCGCTCTTATTTGATGTTTCAACATCGTTTCTTTTGACATAAAGGGTACCACATATAGACATCTAATTTTGACCCTCCCCGAAACCTTATACCTTTTTAGTTCTTTGATATTTCTTTTAGTTCTAATATTGTTATTTAGTGTTAGTTTTATTCTAATTTAGATGTACAGAGTATAAGCAATTAACACGTAGTATCTTGCTTTTCTCTGAAATTTAGTCTTTTACTATTTTAATATGTACATATTATTTACTATTTCCTTTAACATAATTTGTGACTTCGCATCATTTTCACAAAATAATAATAAAAAATCATAGAGTATAGAGATAGAGGACGGAAGAAGAGAACACAAACCTTTCGGACATCTCTCTTCTTTCAATTTCACACCTCATCTTCAAATCCACAGTCTATCGTCCTAACTCAAATTCTGTCACCTTAATATCTAAACCCAATACTCAACCTGTAGCAAAACCACCAAAACAACATCATGTGATAACCTTGAGCCTCTATTTGTATCTCAAAATTCCTTTGGTTCGAGGTTCTATTTGGTCAAGGTTTCGATCCAATTTCTGTTGTAAAGAACTATTTATGGTCAAGCTGTTCTTGGTCTTCTCATTAATCTGATATTGAAGTGTTGCTGTAAAATATTCGAGCCACTAGGAGTTGGATAATCGAGGAAAAGCTGGATTGAATTAACGCAAGTCGAGGTAAGTGACTTGTCTAACCTTGAGTGAGAGAAATTCCCCTTAGGATTGGTATTGTTATGATAATTGTGATATATTAAAAGCCGTGTATGTGAGGTGACGAATATGCACATGGGCTAAATGTGAAAAATTCTAGCTTTAAATTGTGTAGATCTCTGTCACATATTAATTAAATTATTCTATCATGTTATATTCATCATCGTTATTCTATTTTCATTTGTCCTACTCGCCTTACCTTTTCATGCTAATTGCTTTACTTGTTTAGTTGAAGTTTTATTCCCCTTTATTTTGTGCTCATTATTTGAAGGTTGAATTCCTTAATTGAGTTGTTAAATTATGGAATATCGATTATTGAAATTGGTATTAAAATATGAAAGCCGCAAATTATATTGAAATAAAAGTGTTAAATTATTAAATATTATTCTGTTGAGTTGTTCACTCCCGAATATTTTGTTGAGATTTTTGTATACATTGTGATTGAGCTGTGAGCTCCTTATTGTAGAAAATATTGTTATTGTTGATTTATTTGGCATGTCGAAATATTTGGGCACTTGATGTGCGAATTGTGATATTGATACGCATTTGGTGGTATAAAGTCTGGGTATTAAAATGCATGCGGTGAGATAAGGTGGGTTTGATACGCGTAGCTAGTAGGGGAACTGCTACAAGTCATGCGGTGTGATAAGGTGGGTTAAAACGCGGGATGCTATTTCGGGAAAAATAATTTTTAAAACTAAATGTGAAGGCTCTCTCGGTGATATAAGGAAAGATTGTGAAATTATTTATGATTTGGGACTACGAGGCGGTACCTCGGGAGTGACCCTGTTGATATTACCTCGGGAGTGACCCTGTTGATATATGTCACTTTGTGTGCTTGTCTTTGTTTGTTTTGTTTCCCTTAATATGTAAATTCATCTTCCACTGACTAAAGATTACATATCACTCTGCATCACCAAATAAAAAAAAAAAATTCCTTAAAATATAGTTAGCAATATTCAAAGGTGACCACAACACCATTATACTATGTTATGGCTGCTTTACTTTACACAAGTACTTTAAAATATTGAGATATGGATTGATAAAAAGGGAAAAAGACAAGGAATAAGAAAAACATGCGTAAACATACAACTTTTTCAACATTAGCAGCCTAGAATGTGCAATTTAATAAAAAACCAAATAACTGGTCTTCTTAGTGGACATACTTTTAATTAAACATATAATTTTTCCACCTAAAAAAAACTATCAACCCACTCCACTAGCATAAGACAATCAGAAAATACAATACTCTTTCCTCTAAACTTTGATACGGGCATAAACACATCGCCTCACTACCAAAACACCATTAGATATCTTTTATTATTATTATTATTATTATTATTATTATTATTATTATTATTATTATTATTATTATTATTATTATTATTATTATTATTATTATGTATTGTTAAATCTTTTGCCATGTTCCTTATTATTTATTTTCCAGTAGGGCCCTGACTTGACCTCGTCACTATTCTACCGAGGTTAGGCTTGTCACTTACTGGGTACCGATGTGGTGTACTCATGCTACGCTTCTGCACATCATTTTGTACAGATCCAAGTACTTCCTACCAGACTATGTATCAGTGAGCTAGCAGTACGCAGAGACTTCAAGGTATATCTGCTAGCGTCCGCAGACCTCAGAGTCCCCCTATATCTTTATTATGTTGTTTCCCTTATCTTTATTAGATTCTGATGTATAGAGATATTTAGAATAAATTCTTAGAGCTTGTGACTTGTATTTTCGTCGGGTTTTGGAAAAATTCTATATGTACTAAGTTGTTGAATTTTAATAGTATTTATGATTATTTTAATTATTCTGCATGTTGATAGGGTGACCTAGTCTTAGAGACTAGGTGTCGTCACGATATCCTACGGAGAAAAATTTTGGGTCGTGATAATATAATAGTTGTAGAGCAAGTTCTAGATTAAAATTAATAAATATAACTATGGGAGTAAATAAAATTTTGATATAAATACATAAAAAATTTATATACATTTTGAAGAAAAGTAAACTTAGGATATACATTTTGGTATACACATATTCGACGTATTATACACTGCGATATATAAAAAATACAATTATTTTTATCGTGATATACATTGATATAGAGGCAAAAATTAATTTTTAAATAACTATAATATAGTTTCATATTTTGGATATACTAAGAAGGAAAATAAAATTTTAATATACATGTTTATATACGCAAAGAAGAAAAAAAAGTTATGCTATACACATTATTGTTGTTTTGACAAGAGTGAGTTGCTCCAGTAGTAGCACCCTCCACTTTCAACCAAGAGGTTGTGAGTTCGAGTCACCCTAGGAGCAAAGTTGAGAGTTCTTGGAGGGAGGGAGCCGAGAGTCTATTGGAAACAACCTCTCTACCCCAGGGCAGGGGTAAGGTTTGCGTACACACTACCCTCTCCAGACCCACTAGTGAAATTATACTGGTTTGTTATTGTTGTTGTTGTTGCTGTTGTGATATACGTTTATTGGTTACTTTGTGCCAATATTTATAACTATGGCTTTTTTTCTGCTAATTATGTGGATAGTTGTCACACCGTGCCAAAATCCCTTTTGGAAATGGCAATTGGGCCTAAAGAGAAGATTAAGCTCAATATAAGCCCATTGACTAAATACCTCGTAAAAGTCCTCTTTATGTCATTTTTTTCCCAACGTTGTCGATTCCTCAGACTCGATACTTGATCTGCGGATCCCTCAATGATTCATACAGTAATACGAGTAACGTTTCAGTAGGGTTTGCGCTTCATAACCCAAAAAAACTCTTAAATGGAGTAAAAATCAACCCAAATCTAGATCATTTAGAATAAAAAAAATCTGAGTCTTTTCAATTTCAGTTCAATTCAGCAGTAGATCTAATCAGAAATTGTAGCGAAAATGGAGAAAGCAACGGATCTGCTCTCATCACCACAGTCACTGTTCTCACTCAAATCGCTAAAGCTGAAAACGAAGCAACAGGAGCTACTGATTCGGATTTCGATCCTATGCCTCGTCTACATTTTGGCATTTATCACTCGGCTATTCAGTGTGCTAAGATACGAGAGCATGATCCACGAATTTGATCCCTATTTCAATTACAGAACGACTTTGTACTTGACTCAGAAAGGTTTTTACGAGTTCTGGAACTGGTTTGACTCGGAGAGTTGGTATCCACTTGGACGTATCATTGGTGGTACGCTTTACCCAGGCCTTATGGTCACTGCTGCCTTCATCTACTGGATACTGAGATTCCTCAGGTATCGCTTTTTGTTAATATTCTGCATTTTATTACCAAAAGCGAACTTTAATGTGAGGACTTATCGGTGTAATTCTTTAAGAAAAATGTGAAAGAGGAAGCACTGTGTGAGGATTACGGATAATTATATATGGACCAAAAACTATTTAGATAAATTTAGGAAACGTAAAATTGAATGATGAGTCGCTGAGAGACAGATTATTTTATTGAGAATGAGACATAGAGAGCAAAGTTTAATCATAATTAAAGATTACTTACCTTTAAGTTTCAAATTGAGAGTGCAAATGGCGATCTTTGCTAAATTAGCCAAATTTTGAGTATACTACTTTTGTGTCAGAGTTTATATGTTTAGAGAATCTACAGACCTTCTAATACTTTTTATTTGTATTTGTGTAATATTGGCATGAGATGAGTTTAAATGGAGTAACGTGTTCAGTGAGTAAACATATGGGCGACCCCGACTTGTTTGGGACTGTGGCGTAGTAGTAGTAGTAGTAGTTGTTTTGAAAATCTGGAGATTTTTGTTAAGTTTGTGAAGATAAAGAAAAAAATTCCACCGTCTTCTTTGTGAGCTAAAAATATGACATTCTTTCCCAGGTTTGCTGTCCATATTCGTGAGGTTTGTGTGCTCACAGCGCCGTTCTTTGCTTCCAACACAACCCTTGTTGCTTACTTCTTTGGGAAAGAGTTATGGGATTCGGGTGCCGGGCTTGTGGCTGCAGCATTGATTGCTATCTGCCCTGGCTACATCTCAAGGTCGGTGGCTGGATCATATGACAATGAGGCGGTTGCAATATTTGCTCTGTTGCTTACTTTCTATTTATTCGTTAAGGCAGTGAAAGGAGGTTCACTTGCTTGGTCTCTGGCCTCAGCTTTTGGGTACTTCTACATGGTTTCAGCTTGGGGTGGTTATATCTTTATCATTAATCTAATCCCACTGTATGTGCTGGTACTCTTGGTTACTGGGAGATATTCAATGAGGCTATATGTTGCTTACAACTGCATGTACATTTTAGGAATGTTGCTAGCCATGCAAATTCGTTTTGTGGGTTTTCAGCATGTACAGTCCGGAGAACATATGGCAGCAATGGGAGTGTTTTTCTTGATGCAGGTATTCTTTATGTCCCTTCTGCTATTCCGATGGAAACAGATAAATATAAGTGAATCATGTTTCTTTTATATGGTTTTATATCATTGCAAAGTAGTCATTCATGTTTTCCTATGTAGTCCGTAGCTTTATGCGCTTTTAAGGATACAACTCCTAAGGTTTTCTGGGGTCCTTGACGGGAGTTCGTATTGTTTTATTTAACTCCTTCGGGAGAATTTCTTCTCCTCAGCTTGTAGTTTTTTTTTCCTCTGTCCATTGTTTAATTTTTTCTTCATAAGAATAAGAATCTAATCTGGAGGATAGACACTTGTCTCGCAGGACATTTTAGCTTCTTCAACCTGTTCTGTTTTTTTTCTTCGCTCATGACTGATAATTGCTGTTAGCATTTTGCTGATGCTGTGTGAGAAAGGGTACAGCTGGTTTTAAATACCAAGTGTTAATCTTCTTGCAGGTGTTTTATTTCTTGGATTGGGTAAAGCATCTACTGAATGATCAGAAGTTGTTTCAAGCTTTCTTAAGGATAACATTGACTTGTGCTATAAGTGTGGGTGCCATTGCTCTTGGAGTTGGCACTGCTTCCGGTTATATCTCTCCATGGACTGGTCGGTTTTACTCACTTCTGGATCCAACTTATGCGAAAGACCACATTCCCATTATTGCTTCTGTTTCTGAGCATCAGCCAACCGCATGGTCATCTTTCATGTTTGATTTCCATATATTGCTAATCCTTTTCCCTGCGGGTCTGTATTTCTGCTTCAAACGACTGTCAGATGCTACTGTATTTATCGTGATGTACGGTCTCACCAGCATGTACTTCGCTGGAGTCATGGTTCGATTGATTCTTGTTGCCACACCTGCAGTATGCCTCATCAGTGCTATTGCTGTCTCAGCAACTATCAAGAATTTAAGTCAGTTGGTGAGGACAAAAACTAAACCTACTCAAGTTGGCTCCGGTAAAGGAACAACTAGTGCAAAGACTTCCTCAAAGGTAGCATGACGAAATATGATTTATTTGTAATTTTTCGTTGTACTTCAAGTTACGCGATGAGCCTATATCTTCTTAACAAGCAGCTAGTTAAATTAATCAGGAATGGAAACTTTGGTGTGTTAAATAGTTTAGGAGTCATTTAACAAGCACAACTTGATTGGAAAATGATGTCGTATAGTTTGACCACTTTTAAAGTGATCCAACAAACAAATAGAGAAACGAAGATATCTGTTGTATTTGGAGTCATTTGACAAGCACAACTGCTAAGCTTTGATGTTTTTGCTTCAACTTCAAGTTTGAAACAAGCTGCCTTCACAGAAATATTAGTCACTTTCTTTCTTTCTCTTTTTTGTTGGGGGATTAATCTCTTAACTTAAATTCTCTAAAATGGTATGACAGACAATGTCTAGTAATTTAACTTCCTTGCATAATGTGTGTATGTTCCAGGAGGTTTTAATATGTGCAAGCAACTAAATTGATATCTAGTGACTAGTGAGGAGTAAATTTCATAAATTTTAGTAAACATTAGCCAGTTATTTTGATTTTGACCTACTTTAGCTCTGCTGTTGTCTGCTTCTGTGCAAATCCCTCTTAGGGTTTGGGCTATTGTCTGATCCAATAATGTGGAGCAACTAAGTGTAAAAAAGTTTTACTCCACGTGTTACGCATACCAACTCTTTGACAAAGTTATCTTTTTCTTTTTTACCCTAGAAGCAAGCCATATTACCGTTATTGGTCCTCATTGTCGGGGCTGATTCGGTTATTCTTGGTGTGACGATTCTCCTTGCTTTTTTTCCTGAAAAGTGTTCAGTGCGTGAACTAACTGCTGATTGGTATGGAAGATGGGGTGAGGCTGGAATTCAAAATTTGTATACGCTATGTTGAATTGCTTATACTAAAAAGGTTATGGAAAATGAATTAAAAAGTAGAATTATATATTTGCCAAAGTATTCTTTATCCTTGGTATTAGTAAATGAGTGGTGAAGGGAAATGTCATTTAATGTTTGTGCGTGCAATTAACTGTTTTTAGTGTATGATTCAACTTATCAATTCCTTCATTTTCTTTCGAAATGAAGTGATATTGTAAAACAATTCGCCAACTTGGTGCTGCTTATAAAAGAGGTTCTGTAGTTATGGCATATTTCACCACAATTGTGTTCTGGAACTATTTTCCCACTGTAGCCAATAGGTAACTTGCTTTATAAATGATTGTGTCTAAAACAGGGTGCGCTTGATCAATCTTTGCCCTACCAAAGAAATGGAGCAATTGCATTGCTTGTTGGTGCTTTCTATTTGCTGACTAGATATGCAATCCATTGTACCTGGGTGACGTCAGAGGCATACTCATCCCCCTCCATTGTCCTAGCTGCAAGGGGTGCCCATGGGAATAGGGTTATCTTCGATGACTACCGTGAAGCATATTTTTGGCTGAGGCAGAACACTCCTTCGGATGCTAAGGTGATGTCTTGGTGGGATTATGGTTATCAGATCACTGCCATGGGAAACAGGACTGTCATTGTAGATAATAATACCTGGAACAACACACATATAGCTACAGTTGGACGAGCGATGTCATCTTATGAGGATGAAGCATATGAGATAATGAGATCACTGGATGTGGATTATGTATTGGTTGTGTTTGGTGGTGTAACTGGGTATTCATCGGATGACATAAACAAGTAAGGAGTTTGTTGATTTAAAAAGCACGGTTGCTAATTTTCTCCTCACGTTGCATCTTATTTTCTTTAATTAATCCTAAAAATACTATTCCCTGTTAATATCAGGCTTACATGAGATTCTTTTCACATTTCTTTTTTATCCTGTGTAAGCATATAAAATGTCTTATCAAATATTCACGTATCTGAATATGCTGATTTCATCTCTCCTCGTTTTCTTTCTTAATGTTGGTTGAATCTTGTGACTTCATTCTAATTTGGTTGCACTCATCCTTTTCATGCTAGATTCTTGTGGATGGTGAGAATAGGTGGTGGAGTTTTTCCTGTCATCAAAGAACCAGATTACCTTGTTAATGGCGAGTATCGTGTTGATAAAGGTGCTGCCCCTAAGATGTTGAACTGTCTAATGTGAGTTCCCTTTAATCTCGTGACTCATTGTGCATGTTGGTTCTTCCTTGTCCAACAGTATTTTGGTCCTGTCAGGACAGCTTACCACATTTTATTGGAAACTTTTAAAAGTATTTTGGTTCTGAAGTTTTTTTTGTTCAATTTTTTTTGGGTCATTGTTCATGCCGCTATACTATCAAATCTCTTCTTTTGTCTTGCACGCATAGAGTGATTTTATACAACTGATGTTTCATGATTAGGTACAAGCTATCTTATTATCGCTTTGGGGAGCTGACTACAGAATATGGCAAGCCTCCTGGGTAAGTTACTAGCCTCAGTATTCCTCGTGATTATTAGAAGCATCATTACACTTACTGGTTTTGTGATGGATATTTTAGTCCCTTCATTAGTCTATTGCTTTTGGCTTGTTTTAAGCAGTTTTTAACTTATTTTAAGCACTTTTTGACTGAAGAGTTTAAAAGCTGATTTGACCAGCTTAAAAGCCAATCCAAACACCCTCTAATTCTCATTTGGCCCCCCTTTTCCTGCTTTTGGAACAAGCAGTAGGGTGGGGATGAGAAAAGACGCACATAAAATAAATTTTGGTTGAACAAATGGGTGAACAAAAGCTGCTTGAATATTTATTTTCCCCTTTGTGAGATCCAATTCTTGGCTCCTTTGCTGAAGGCACGGAAAACTTTTGACAGGGGTTAACATGAATTTATAAATTTGCTGTTTTCAGTGAGATTCTTATGTCTTTTGTAGGTTTTGTTTTGTCAGATATAGATTTGGTATTTTAAAAAAAATAGTTTTCTTAGAAAAATTGTGTTTGAAAAATCATTTGTAAGAGCACATCGTGTGATATGTGGGTTTGACATACATCACAAGTTCGAACCCTACCACAGACAAAAGCCTAATATTTAATTGGAGAGGGATAGAGGGGCGGACCCATTATCCACCTATTTGAGTCTTGTGCCACCTGGTCCTCGGGGATTTCTTGGTTATCAAAAAGAGTATCACTGAAGCTCGGAAACATTTTAGACGCTTTCATATGCGTGTATATGCAAATGACAAAAAAAAAAATGATTTTGCAATTGAGAATAGCTATCGAGGCATTTTTGGAATTTAATTGGTTTCCAGAAACGATGCATGTGTTTTAATACTTGGCAAATCGGTGTTGGAAGTGTTGTGGCTTAAGTGATGAATTGTAGATCTACAGACATTATTGGAATCCTTTGAAGTGATTTACTGATGTCTTTCCTATGTCTCTTTATGGTCCAGATATGATAGAGCTAGGGGAGTTGAAATAGGGAACAAGGACATCAAGCTTGAATACTTGGAAGAGGCGTACACGACTTCTAATTGGATAGTGCGAATTTATAAAGTCAAACCGCCCAAGAACAGGTGGTAAACTGGATCTCCTTTCTATCACCACTGTGGGATTAGCTGTAATGAGGATCTCAATTTTTGAAAGCATTAGATAGATATAGATTACTGCTTTGTTTCATCTTCTATTTTGGGGTGAAAATTTATGGCTCAAGTTGCCTGGGATTTTTTTTTTTGGGGCAGATTTTGTAGTAACTTCTTTTCACTAATATGACCTAGTGTATTACTTCTGTAAGTCTAGTTTCTTTTAAATCTTTCGTGGTTGAAGGAACTTGAGAATGGGATAATGGTAATTCATTTATGGTTTAAGGAAACTTGAGAATGGGATAATGTTAATTCATCTATTTGGTATACGGCATTGAGATTTGAAACTTACTTTGTGACTACTAATTACCTCGTTAGTTGGCTACTTTGGTCTCTTCTTTCCAAAATTAAGTGGAAAGGGATCAAAGATTGACATTAGTGGTGAGCTGATTTGGAAGTAATACGTGAAACTTGTCCGGCAGAAAATGTCCCCAACCTTTGTTTAGTTTCCAAGGAACTATATATCTTGCCCTTATATTGTAAAGCAATTGATATTTCTACAGCGAGACAGTTTTTCATTACGAAAAATTATCTTATTTAAAAAAAAAAAAAAGGAAAGAAAGAAAGCAAAGAAGCAATATATGCTATAATCATTTTTCACATAGGGGGAAAAGCTCAATTGGACCAGGGAACTTGGGTAAATATTTACCTGTACTTATTTGTACCAAATCATATTAACTTATCATCGTTGAGTAATTTGACGAGGTAAAAATTTATATTAGTTGCATGATAAAAAATTATTTTCAAATACATATTATGCATATATTGATTTGCCATCAATATTGAGTGTGGATAAATTTTTACTACTGTTTTTTTTTCCCTTCAACTTCACATCACCTAGTTAGTCACATAACTAGGTCACGTTCTAGCCGGAGAGGAAAACTTTTACGATTCGGAAAGTCATATGACTACTCTGTCGGAATATCAAGTGAATGCCCCATGCTGTATTAGAACCACTTTTTGTCACATTTTTAGAGGTAAATAGATGGAGGTAAGTGTATTGATTGATTTGTAACTTTGTATGATGACTTACTGAACAGAACGGCAGATGGTCTTAACTTTATGAAGCAATAGGTGACAGTTTTTTGATTAAAGAAAACACTAGACATGAGATCAACTTAGGAAAATTAAGTCACAACCGAAATAACATGTACAAAGTTTATTTCTTCTTTATTTACATGTAGTAAATAGTATATTATCATCCACTTGCACTCCAAACAACCATAACTTCAGTTGGTTTGGCAACACGATGGATAACGTAATGAGCATGAAGTCGTGATAAAGAAGATCCCATTAAATAAGATGATTGAATATTTTGGCAAATAAAATTACTGACTAATTAAAAACTTACAAGGTCTACTATGCTTCATTAAAATAACCACAAATATATTAGTTAAGGTTAAATTTAAGAAAATACGTGAGTTCCCAAACACTAATTCCGCATTAGCCAAAAATTAATTTTTTTAGCATTTGCATAAACCATAAAAATTACATTTGAAAATTCTTATAAGTTTTCATGTTTGAGTTCCAAATGCTACTTAATTTTGCAAACGTTTTCTAGAATGGGGCTAAATAAACTTCAAAATTTACAGAAGTCAATAATCACTCACGCTCACTATTTTAGAAGCCGAATCGAAGGTTCGTTTAAGTTTTGGTAATTGGTAGCAGGGCAAAAACTTTTGATTTGATTCTGACTCTATTACCGCAGACATTATATCTTATTTTATGGCTTCAAAAGTAAGATACTATAATTTTTGAACAAATATGTTGTCTAAAGTGGGAAGTCGGAAAGCAAAATGATTAGACATATTCCACGTGATGTGTTATTTAAAAAGCTACTACTGTAATTAATCAATTTATATGCCTCCTATATCCTCCAACCATCACTACACAAATCTCTTGCTTTCTTTCTTCTAAGCTACAGCTATAGCCTATAGGTTTGATTAATACTGCAGATAACGACAGAATTTGTCATCCCTTGAGTAGTTGAGTTGTATAAAATACTAGTGCTGCTATCTAGCTACCTTTGACCCATAACTTGTAGAGCATTTTAGAGTTAATGGTAAAGATTGGACTATTCCCTATCGTCTATCGAGACCGACGACAAAAGCTCTTAAATTAGCAGATTGCCTTTTCTTAAAAGTTTCCCAACTACTAATCAAGTGATATGAATTTTCCTTGCCTCTTGGGGAGTGGAAGACATTTTGACAAGGACTTTGAGGATTGAACGTCTTACATGTATTCTTAAGGGTATGCTTAATCCTCAGCTGAAATAATTCCTCTAATATCAAAAGTTCTTGTTCTTGCCAATCTGCCATACTGAAATAAGGACAACACATAAACGACTGTCACCTAATTAACCTCAGCCAGGAACTACAATGATACACATTGCTGATTCACAACGCAGTCCATGCAAACATTCCCATATAGTCATGTAAAAAACTTAATGAAGTGCAGACAATTGCATTTCCACCAACTTCCCCTCCTCTTCAATCCTGTTTATGCAAGAACTAAGTCATGACATGACATGAGAAAGCTGCTTATAAGAGTAAGAACCTGGTAAAAACAACTGTATACGTGCTTTAGGACAAAATTGGATTAGAACTTGTCCGTAGTACGTCTAAATATTATTATGGGAAGGTCTAGAATAACATGATGGCAAACGACTGAAATTAATCCTAAGCCACGTTACAGGATAATCCATGAATCTGAACAAATCAAAATGCAGTTACACTATTCTAATGAATGAACAATACACAGCACGGAACAAAAATAACATCAGTATGAGACCCTTTGAGAGACTTTATTCTAGAGGGAGTATGAGAGATGGTAGCAAAGAGATACACACAACCTACCTCTTGAAAAACAAGCTGACGAAAATAACAAAAATAATCATCACAAAGTAAAGGCACCAAATCATTAAGTCAAGGAATGATAAATGTCAGCCAAGTTAAGTGTTGAATAACATATTTGACTCAACATACACATTCTGTTCAGTAGGACATCTGTCCTAGACCCTAGACACTTTACCTCCTTTAGCGAGGGCATAAGGCACTGCTCATTCTTGAATTTAGATGTTTATTGACTATACTTGTTTAAAAACGTAACAGTAATACAGTGAAAAACAGTCACTGATTTCACTATAAATAGGTACAGAATGCTTTTAACAAGGACCTAGCAACTAAGATAGATACTATATACAAGCTGAAGACTAAAAAGGTTCACTTGGCCTGCTAAGAATTAAACCAAATTAACACATGAATCCATACCCTCCTTGTTAACAACTTGTCATTCCTGTTTCCTTCAGTTTACAAGAGAATGGATCCATCATCACAGGGAGCCAGCTATACGTACACTATGTCAACAGAAGCAGCAGGGATTTTGAGTGTGATAGAGGTAAGCCAGGAGCTTACTCCGAGTGAAAAATATCCAAAATAAAATAGAAAGCGTGGTTTGTTGGCAGTTCACCACTCAAAGATACAAAACAATAAGGGGCTACAGCCAAACCAAACTGATATTCAAGGTTGTGGTTTGAAATGTGAAAGATCTAGTTTAACCACAGTTACATCTAACACCCTCCTCAAAACATATATATTCATGTTATTGACCCTATCCATTTTTCTTCTTTTTGAGACCTTGTGTCATATGTAATGTGCACGATCCCCATCAGTTCGTATACACCAAACAAAAGCAAATTAACTAACTCGATAAAACACAGACTCCGAGGCTAACTTAAAACAAATGATCAACAACTCAAACAATCAAAAACATTATTTCCCGAAATTCCCATATATTACAAGGATGGGGCACCTGTAATTCTCAGATACTAGCATACACAAAACTTAATGTAACAAATATGGACATACAACCTCATAACTCTGTTCCATACTTTAATTAATCGAGATCCTCCTGCCGTGCTTGCCCTCCAGAACCTGGATTTGACTCCTCACCACGAGCATTGTTGCTCGTACGGTTGTTGTCGTTGTTTCTATTGTTAGTATCATTGCCGCTCGCTCCTCCACTATTGCTCGTCTCAGCAGGTGATCCAAGTCCCCTGAAAAGCCATTGTAATGGTATCCTAAGCCTCCCGTCAACTGTCCTAGGTGTATGAGAATTCTCCTGATTTTCCCCACCACCTTCTGAACCCCCCAATACCCAACCAGTATTATTGTTGTTGTTGGTATTGTTATTGCTACTATTATTGGCATTCGAATTTGCATTCTGCTGTTGTGATGTTCTCCTATTCTCATAATCAGGATCATCGGTGGGCAATTCATAGCGACAAACGGGGCAAGAATTGTGCAACTCCAGCCATGGCAATATACAGTCCTTGTGGTATATATGTTTGCAAGGCATCTGCTTCGCTTCCTCACCGAGTTCAAAAGTATCTTTACAAACAGCACATTGAGATGAATCAGAATCCAACAACTCCACTGTGATCTTAATATCCGGAAGCCCAGCAACAGCCGATTTCGCAGCTGGAGGTGCACCGTAACGGTTTGGATCATTCTCCGCAAGCTGTTGGATCAATTGTTCAAGCCCAGGCCCATGGAAATAGTCACCGAAATTCCCCGGAAACCTAAACTCACCACCACCACCGCCACCGCCAGGATGGTTCTCAAAGATTAACTGAATATTAGCACCACCGGCCCTCATAGTACTCACATAGTTGTTGAGGAAAGCGAATGGATCGAATTGATTGGGGGATCGACTGGGGAAGGCGGCACCACCAGAGATACCGCTGAGTAGCGCGGAGAGATCATCCAAAGCGACGGCACCGCCGGCAGGGGAAGCGGCACTGGAGGAGAAAGCAATCGGAAAGCCACCGCCGCCGAAGGGAAGGTCATCGGTAGTGGCGGCGGAGAAGAAGGGAAAATTATCGGGATTATTAGGGTTAGAAGGTGGTGGAGCGGTTTCGGATTCTTCTAGAAACGTACCGTTGCAATTAGGGCATGTGAGTTCGGAGTTTGGCGATGGCGTAATGGTGACTGTCTGTTCACATTGGTAGCAGTGATAATTCTGCGGTTGATTGCCGGTAGCACCGCCTCCCCCACCACCGCTACCAAAGGTTCCGGGCGACGACATTTTTTTGGGTCTATATATGGATATGGAGAAAGAGAGAAGAAAGAAGAAAGAAGAAACGAAGGGAAACTGAAATTTAGAGAGAGAAGAAGAGAAAATCGATGTGAGAGAGAGAAGTTAGGGGAATTTGAGAAATCGATGAAAAGAGGAGAAAGAGGGGCGCGTGAAATTGCAATTGCGAGTATAAATAGCTGATGGGCTAATTGAGTACTCGCTCTTGGATAGGTGGAGATTTTCGTGTGGGGTCGGTGATAAGGGAGACTACAACTTCCGAGTCCCAGGTAAGTTGCTGTATAAGAATGTTCGCAGGTTTAATATACATACACATACACATGGCATCTAATTAGGCGCAATTGTAATTGATTTGTTTAATTTAATTAATTAAGATCCCTCCAGTTCAGGCAAGTGTCCTTTTGTCAAAATGTTATTACCTACAAATGAAATAGTCCATCATCTATATATTTCCTTCAAATTGTCTCAAACCAACAACTAGTTAAACTAAGCTAGCGTTTGACCATAGATTCCCAAATTTATTTTGAAAAATCTGATTTGGGTGAAGTTTGGTTTGAAGATGAAAATGTGTTTGGACATGATTTTTCAAAACATATTTCACTTTTTATTTGAAAAAATATGAAACATGACTTATACCCCACAAGTTCTAAAAACTATCACAAATACCCAATAGTACCATTATCACAAACCATAGTCCTGAACATAAATAAATTTGGTACAAAATTATCATTTTTATAATGAACTATATAAATCATTAATTATAATGAAATCCCATTAGAGAATTACGACTCCTAATCAAAAAGAAAAAGTTAACTGATATGAGTATTCAGAAAGCCATTTAACCTACAAATCAGAAGCAAAAGTAAGATGCACAAAGGATTGAGCTGATAAGGGAGCATATTCATCAAATATTTAGTTGGTCGTAATAAATGTGGGCTCTTTTACAAACTATAAAAGTTTAGGGTAATATTTAAAATTTTTAAAAAATGTAACGGTCATGTTTTGGCCCAAAATCAGCAATTGAGGTGATTTTGGGATTTTGGATTTGGGATTTTGCCAAAATGTGGGCAAAATCTATGGCCAAACACACATGTGTTTGCCAAATAAATCCCAAATTTATTTTGGCAAAACTCATGGCCAAACGGGTCCTTAGGAGGAGTGCAACAAGGTGAAGTTTTTGTTTTAATTGAATCAAGCCTCTCTAGAAGTTCAAAAAAGTGAAGCTGAGAAATTTTAGGAGAAAAATAGAAAGTAAAATGGTAAGTTTTTTCAATTGAAATAAGGAGGAAGCTTTTCATATACACAGAGTTAGAAAATAGAGAAATTAATCATAGTGCACGAAAATGAACCCAAGAGCCAAGAGGTTGGATAAGTTGGCATTGCTTTCTAAGCAAAGTTGCAGAATTCACGTGAATTCCTAATTCTGGTATAAAAAAGAGTGGACCCTTTGAAAAAGAACTCAATCTAGATTGCATTCATTAACAATATAAGAACACAACAGTCCATATTTTTACTTAAAGCCAACTAGAGCCAGGCACTTTCTTGACATCCCTACTTTGCATCAGTTCCCGCAAAGTTCCAACACCATCCCAGTTCTGCAGACCAGCAAATGTGTTGGACAGTAACACGTAGATTGAAGGATCGACTCTGTCGACTTGTAATGCTCGTTCTGCTGCTCGTTTTGCAGCTTCCATATCCCCATGAAGCCGAGATGCTCCAAGCAAGGTTTGCCAGACCAACAAACCTGGTTGAAATGGCATGCTTAAGATTAATTTCTCAGCTTCTCTAATGCGGCCAGCACGTCCGAGGAGGTTAACCATACAAGCGTAGTGATCTTCTCCAGGGAGAATACCATAGTCATGACTCATTGAAGTGAAATACTTCCATCCCTCGTCAATAAGTCCTCCTTGGCTGCAAGCATAAATCACACATATGAAGGTAATATAGTTAGGATCTGCCCCATCCTCCCTCATCTGATTGAAAGTTTCAAGAGCTTTTTTGGGATATCCATTTTGCGCATAACCCATAATCATAGTGGTCCATGAAACAGTAGTGTGTTCACCCATTGATCGAAAAGCCATGAATGCACCATCCATGCAACCACATTTCACGTACATGTCAAGCATTGCATTATCTACACAGACATCAATGTCATCCCCAAGTTTGATCCGCAAGCCATGAACTTTCTCCCCTTCTTGGAAAGACACTGTATTGGCACATGAACTAAAAGCAGTTGCTAGAGTAAACTTATTCGGCATCACTCCTGCCCTTCTCATTTCTCCAATGACCCTGAGAGCTTCAATTGGCTCGTCACAGTTCAAACACCCTGCTGCCATCTGCGTCCAGGAACAAACGTCTTTTAAAGGGATCTCCTCGAATGCTTTGAAACCCTCAGCCAAGCTTCGATTTTTCAAATACATATCCACCAAAGAGTTCCCTACACACATTTCACTTCCATGACCAGACTTAACAAGTTGGCCATGAACTTGGATGCCCAAATCAAGATCCAAAAGCTCCGCCAACCCAGTAAGAACACTAGCAAAACTGAAGTTATCTGGTACAAGTCCTTCCCTGATCATCCTGTACCAAAGCCTTGGCACCTCCGAGCAACAAGATTGCATGCAGCCACCTAGCATCGCATTCCAAGTCACAATATCTTTATTTAAACACCAATCAAAAACCTTCAATGCTTCACCTAATCTACCGTGCCTTATCAAAGCTGTCAAAAAAGCATTCACTAAGTAAACATTAGACTCAAACCCAAGTCTTGTGATTAGTCCGTAAACTTGGTATGCATGAGTCAAGTTTAATCTATCCTCAAACGAGCAAGCATGGAGAGCGCTCACAAAAGTGAACTCATTAGGCTTCGTTCCACTCTGGTGCATACGGGTAAACAAAGAGAAAGCTTCAATAGGATATCCCTTCTGCACAAAGCCAGCAATGAGGGCAGTCCAAGATACTACATTTTTCTGAGGCATTTCATCAAACAGTTTGAGTCCATTCACCGTGTCCCCACATTTCA
The DNA here is from genome assembly GCF_000715075.1 of Nicotiana tabacum. Taxonomy (NCBI): domain Eukaryota; kingdom Viridiplantae; phylum Streptophyta; class Magnoliopsida; order Solanales; family Solanaceae; genus Nicotiana; species Nicotiana tabacum. The sequence continues at coordinate 48,154,584 of NC_134083.1, forward strand.
TATAAGCATTTAAAAGATGGTTGTGCAAGTATAGCGAAGACACGCTGCCTGAGTTTTTCAGTAGTTTCGCGTGAATGGCTTTCGCGTTATCCAATTTTGATGTCTTCACACATTGACGCAGTATATTTGAATACTTGCTCTCCTCCTCCTCCTGGTTCTTGTCCCATGTGAATGACATAGTGACAAGCGATCTGTAGTTTTTCTTTGATGTAAATGTAGAGAAAGACGGTTCATTATTATGGATACTAATTCGTGTTTCATGTAAAGTTGTGAGCTTTCTGAGTTTAGAAATAAGCATATGCGCTTTTTTGGGTTCATATAGCTTCTTCTTCTTCTGTTATAAATGAGATGTATGCATGTGAGATGTATACATGTGAGTGACGGGAATGCATTCGTCAGTGCATTTAACTTTAATCGTACTTTGTATTCATGTACTTAATTAAAAAATATATTAACTTATAACCTTTGACTGTATTTGTATATTTATAAATAAGGAACTTTTGACCGAACACACCAATAAAAGAAATAACAAAATCATTCCCCCTCATATATATTTTGTCTAGTATATTATTCTATTGTGCTCTCATTTCTTAATATGTTATCAACACGAAGTTCTAACCAACTGAGGTTATCTCCTTCATCCGAATTTTATCTTCTTCCTAAAAGAGGTAGTCAGTTTCTTTTCCGATTCAGGTATACATTCCTATGTTTATAACGTTTCTATTAGGATCTTCTTTAACCAGCAATTTAATTACCATATGCATAACTTGTTTTGAATATGATTATAATAATTGCATTGGTATGAAAACAATAAGTTTCGGTTAAATTGTTATTTCATTATATAAACTACGAAGAAGTTTAATCCTACACATAAATAAATAAGTATTAAAATTGAATTACAATAATTAGACTAATTAAGCCCACATCCAAATATTCTAATAGAATATGCATTTAGAAGGAATTCTTGCAAAATTTTTGAAAGGTTTAAATGTGTCTTTAATAAATTTATCACCTAAGTGTACAAACTAATTAATGACTTTAAAATTAACGACTGAACTATTAGATGAATCGTATTGAATGTTGAAACTTGTCAGAATTGATATCATCTAGTTTTATGCCTACTTAGCTTATTGAAACGTATTCTAAGTAGAACAAAATTATACTAGTACATATTAATTCAACTTATTTATTCTATGAAAATATACTTACATGTCTAAAATTTTTGTGGGTAATATTAAACACTAATTTATCATCGCACTGCACATAATTATTTGTTTGATAATTTTACATATAGAATATTAATACGCGATTATGTATTGCACTGAATTGATAATAATTCTTGTCTTTCTAATTCCCTTATTTCTATGATAGTTTTCACTATGTCGAATTTGTCAAAGCTTGAATTTATTGCACTTGACATCTCTTGGAATAACTATTTGACATGGGTACTTGATGCTGAAATTCACCTTGACGCTAAAGGTCTTGGTGACATTATTAAAGAAGAAAATGAAGTATCAAGTCACGATAAGGCGAAAGCCATGATTTTCCTTCGCCATCATCTCGATGAAGGGTTAAAAAGTGAATATTTAACCTTGAAAGATCCATTTCAATTGTGGACTAGTTTGAAGGAACGATATGACCACCTAAAGGCCACGTTATTGCCAAGAACTCGTCGTGAGTGAATGCACTTACGACTACAAGATTATAAAACCATAAGTGAATATAATTCTGCTGTATATAGGATAATTTCCGAACTAAAATTATGTGGGGAACTTATGAATGATGAGGACATGCTGGAAAAGACTCTTTCCACTTTTCGTGCCTCAAATATGGTGTTACATCAGCAATAACGTGAAAAGGGCTTTAAGAAATATTCTGAGTTAATTTCATTCCTTTTGGTGGCTGAACAACATAATGCCCTTTTAATGAAAAATCATGAAGCCCACCCCACTGGATCAGCTCCATTTCCAGAAGCGAATCTGAGAACGATAGATCCAAAGTCTGAAAAAAGACAAAATAATTATCGTGGCCGTATAAATATACGTGGGCGTGGTAAGGGGAGAAATAATAATCGCCATGGTGGTGGTCGTTATAAACAAGAGAACAATAAGAGTTCTCAGAATAATCCTTCAAAAGGCAAAGGTAATGTTTGCCATCGATGTGATATGAAAAATCATTGGGCACGAATTTGTCGTACACCTGAACATTTTGTCAAACTTTATCAAGCATCTATAAAAGGGAAATAAAATAAAGTTGAGACTCACTTGACTTTTCAAAATGATGTTGAGGCGGGCCCTATGAATAATCATGATAAAGTTGAAGCAAACCTTGCCTATAAAAATGATATTTTTGAAGGCCTTGCAGATATTACTCATTTAGAAACTGGAGACTTCTTTGAGCATCATAACTGAAGACTTATTATTGGTAAAATTATAAGAATAAATGTATTTCTTTTTATTAAGTTCATATTTTGAATAAAACTTTTTATGTTTTCAGTATTTAATTTCATAAATGTAGTTTCTTTTGTTCTTAAATTTTTCAATATTACTTATGATGTATTTTTTTTTCTTCTTGAATAATATGAAAACTTCTCAGTCTTCAGTTGTCCGTATGAATAATAAAGAAGAAATATGTCTTCTGGATAGTGCTACGACGCACACCATATTAAAAAATAAGAGATATTTTTCTTATTTAATTATGAAAGAAGCTAATATCATAACAATATCTGGTAGTACAAAATTAATTGAAGGCTCTGGAAGAGCGATTGTATTACTACCAGGAGGAACTATATTGGCTGTTAGTGATGTATTATATTGTAGTAGGTCTCAAAGAAACTTGTTGAGTTTCAAAGATATTCGCCAAAATGGCTATCATATTGAGACCACCAATGAAGGAAAGGTTGAATACCTTTATATTACTACAATAAAAGCGAAAAAGAAGTATGTGCTTGAAAAGCTTCCCGCATTTTCATCCGGATTATACTACACTAATATTAGTGTAGTTGAATCACATGTCATAGTAAACAAGGAGTTTACTAGTAATTTTATTATTTGGCATGACCGGTTGGGCCATCGCGGTTATAATATGATGCGCAAAATAATTGAGAATTCACATGGTCATTCATTGAAGAACCAGAAGATTCTTCAAACTAAAGAATTCTCTTGTGCTGCATGTTCTCAAGGAAAACTGATTATTAGACCATCAGTAAGTAAAGTTGGAGTTGAATCTCCTGCATTTTTGGAACGTATACAGGGTGATATATGTGGGACCATACACCCTCAATGTGGACCATTCAAATATTATATGATTTTGATAGATGCATCTACAAGATGGTCACATGCGTGATTGTTATCAACCCACAATTTGGCCTTTGCGAGGTTACTAGCTCAATTAATAAGATTAAGAGCACAGTTTTCAGATTATGCAATTAAGATACTTCGTCTTGATAATGCTGATGAATTTACGTCCCAGGCCTTTAATGATTATTGCATATCAACTGGGATAACAATTGAGCATCCGGTTGCTCATGTTCATACTCAAAATGGTCTAGCGGAATCATTGATCAAACACTTCCAATTAATTTCTAGACCAATGCTTATGAGAACAAAACTTCCCATTTCGGAACGGGACCATGCTATTTTGCATGCAACAACTCTTGTGCGGATCAGACCCACAAGTTATCATAAAGTCTCCCCAATACAATTGACTTTTGGTCAGGAGCCAAATATTTTTCATCTTAGAATATTTGGATGTGCAGTATATGTTCCAATTGCTCCACCACAATGCACAAAGATGGGACCCCAAAGAAGATTGGGGATATATGTTGGGTATGAATCTCCTTCTATTATAAAATATTTGGAACCTATAACTAGAGATTTATTTACGTCAAGATTTGATGATTGTCATTTTGATGAATCAGTATACCCAATATTGGAGGAGAAAATAAGCAGCTGCAAAAGGAGATAGATTGGAATGCATTATCACTATCTCATTTAGATCCCCGAACAAATCAATGTGAACACGAGGTTCAAAAGGTTATTTATTTGCAAAATATTGCAAATCAACTACATGATGCATTCACTAACCTACCAAGGGCGACTAAGTCACATATTCCAGCTGCTAATGCTCCTATTCGAATTGATGTCCCGGTTGGACAATCTATAAATGCAAATGAGTCTAAGCCACGCTTGAAACGTGTAGACCAATTGGTTCCAAAGATAAAAATCCTCGAAAGCGAAAATGAGCAAATGATCTAGGAGATCATAATATGGAGGTAATTGATCAAAAAGAGCCGTGTGATATAACAAATGATAAGACCTCAAAGGAGGTCCAGGTACCTGAAAATAATAAGAATGAAGAGATCTCAATAAATTATATCTTTACGGCAAAAAGGTGGAACCGAAATAATATTATTGTCGACAACATTTTTGCTTATAATGTTGCTGTTGAAATAATGCAACAAGATGAGGATCTTGAACCAAGATCTGTCGATGAATGTAGACAGATAAATGATTGGCAAAAATGAAAAGATGCTATCCAGGCAGAATTAGCGTCACTTGAAAAACGTAAAGTATTCGGACGTATAGTCCGAACACCTGAAGGAATAAAGCCAGTGGGATAAAAATGGGTTTTTGTGCGAAAACGAAATGATAAAAATGAAGGCGTTAGATATAAAGCACGACTTGTGGCACAAGGATTTTCACAAAGACCTGGCATTGATTATATGGAGACATATTCTCCTGTGGTGGATGCAATCACTTTCAGGTATCTTATAAATTTGGCAGTCCATGAAAAACTTGATATGCGTCTAATGGATGTTGTCACATCCTATTTGTATGGCACATTAGACAACGAAATTTATATGAAAATCCCCGAAGGGATGAAAGTTCCTGAAACTAATAAAAGTTTTCGGGAAATTTGTTCAATAAAGCTTCAAAAATTCTTATATGGATTGAAACAATCAGTGCGAATGTGGTATAATCATCTGAGTGAGTAGAACAATATACTAATGGAGACAAAATATATACGAGGGAGAATGATTTTGTTATTTCTTTTCTTGGTGTTCAACAAAACAAACTTTAGCTGCTACAACTTCCAATCATGCAGAGATAATAGCTATTCATGAAGCTAGTCGAGAATGTGTATGGTTGAGATCAGTGACTTAACATATTCAACAATTGTGTGGTCTTTCTTTAAAAACGAAGATTCCAACGATATTGTATGAAGACAATGCTGCTTGCATAGCACAACTTAAAGGAGGATATATCAATGGAGGCAAAACAATGCACATTTCACCAAAGTTCTTTTTCACACACGATCTTCAGCAAAATGGTGAGATAGATGTTCAAAAAATCTGTTCAAGTGACAATCTAGAAGATTTATTCACTAAGGCATTGCCAACATCAACATTTGAGAAGCTGAGACATAAGATTGGAAAGTGTCGTCTCCGAGATATCAAATAGAGCTTTCATCAGGGGGAGTATAATACGCATTGTACTCTTTTTCCCTTAACCAAGGTTTTGTCCCAATTGGATTTTCCTAATAAGGTTTTTAATGAGGCAACACTCAATGTGTACTCTTTTTTCTTCATTAGGCTTTTTCCCACTGGGTTTTCCTAGTAAGGTTTTAACGAGGTACATCATCTTTTAAATGGACATCCAAGGGGGAGTGTTATAAATGAGACGAATGCATGTGAGTGAGAGGAATGCATTTGTCTGTCCATTTAACGTACTTTGTATTCATGTACTCAATTAAGGAGTACATTAACTTATAAACTTTGAATGTATTTGTACCTTGATAAATAAGAAACTTTTGACCCTATGAAGAACACACGAAGAAAAGAAATAACAAAATCATTCTCCCTCATATATATTTTATCTCCATTAGTATATTGTTCTATTATGCTCTCATTTCTTAACATTTTCAGAATTATGTAGTGTTTCTGCACCCCGGTTTGGACTTAGGTGGAGAAGTTAAAATGAACCATCAATGTGTAAAAAATAGAACTTTGTAATAACAAGAGAGTAGAACCTTATTGTAATATGGTCACCAAGGTGGAGATTTGTAATATGGCCAAATTTTCATGACATTTGCCATGACATAATATCCACTATAAAATAATTTGTGGATCATGACATTTGCCATGACATAATATCCACTATTAGGCCAAGGATTTCTTGCTATAAATAGAGGAGCTTCTCCTCATTTGTAAACACACCAATTCAAGAGCTTTTCACTCTTGTCTTTCTTTCTCCTCCTTTATTTCATTATAGAGTATTTTGTAAGAGAGTGAGTGTTAGGAAATACTTGTGTGAACCCTTTCTTTGGAGTGATCTTGTGAGATTATTCTTTTGGGGTATTTGGGACTAATTAGAGTATTTACTCTAATTTTGTACTCTATTTTGTACTCTTGTTGGTATAGTGAAATTGCTCCTCTCCGCTTGTGGACGTAGGTCACTTTGACCGAACCACGTTAAATTAGTGTCTACTTTATCTTCTTTAATTGCCGTTATTATCAACTTGCATTATTTTTGTTATTGTCATTATAACATTGTTTGACTAAATTCTGCACTACCTGATTTACCAATCCTTACACTTATCTATAGAACTCTGCGAAAGATTCAATCATAAGGAAAAAATAAGAAATATATTTAGTTGCAATATGCCTGATATCTGTTAAAGCTGGACATCAGATTTGTCATCATTATAGAGTACCAACTAAGATAATTATAATGTATATTCCCTGTTTAATCTCTATGTCTGAGCATCATTTTGTGTGTAATGTTTTAACTCAGAATCTGTCATGTTTTTTTGGTGTCACTTTATTAAACAGGGCTAGATTAAATTGAAAGAAAAACAGCCTGATGTAAGTCCTGCAATATTATGGAAAATTAAGTCAAGAGAGAAACGAGAAACATATTTCGCGAAAATATTGTATACGGTCGAAATAGATTTCGGCCTTAGCACGTTCGATCGAGTTCGAACGATGATTTATCGAAGTAAGATCCCGAAGGTGGAATGAACTAACCTCGAACCTGGGAGGCCGATCCGTGTCGAGTTCGATATCATTATCGAGCTCGAATCAAAATCGAACCATGATGCAAAGTAGATCTATCGTTCTGATAATTCAGAGACCAACCAACATCGACCTAGAATCAATTCAAGGGCTCAAGCCAGGATTGGGCTCGAACCAAGGTCACGAGTTCGAGCCGAAATCAAGCTCGAACCAAAATCGAGGGTTCTAAGCAAGATCGAGCTCGCAGACAAAAGCCGTTGCAATCCCACTAGAGAGAATCTTGGCAGAAATTATGGAAAAGCTGACTTATCATGGGTCTCCCACTGAATGTTTATTTTATTATGCTTAGAGCCAAATCCCTCCACTATAAAAGGGCTTGGTTATCATTTCTGTACAACAAGTTTTTCAGGCTTACACTGTAATAAAAGTGTTATATTCTTCTACAGTAAAGAATCGTTTCTTTCAGATTTCTTAGATTGATTCTATTTGTTGAATCCTAAGATTCATTGTTCCTGATAACCTTATCTATTTTGCATTCTCCGCAATCTATATTTACATTTTTATTTATCCTTGCATTTTGTGTTAAGTTACGCCACATATCCTCGGAACTGCGTATAAATTCAACTCTATCCATTTTTCGGATAAACAGTTTGGCGCCCACCGTGGGGCCGAGGATAACAGTGGTCATTTGATACAAATCTGAAAAAATACGCCATTGTGCTTCACACTTATTTTCGAAAACATCTTGAATTTCGGATCAGCTATGAATAACCACCAATCAAATGGCTTCACTGGTCGATTACGAAGCCGGCTTTCAAGATGAAACCAACAACTTGGCACCCGGGGCCGGAAGGCCAATTAACGATAGCTTGGCACCCGAGGCTCTAATCCAAGTACCCAAAATTCGAGCCGGAATACCATTGGATGTCAATTCATAAATAGCTCTGGAGGCGAACCAGCGTTCCGAACTTGAAAGAAGCATTCAGGGCGGTACTCGATCCGTAGCCCGAGACACCCAAAACGCGGGGGAAATCGGGGCCAGCTTACGTATGATCTTCGAGATGCTACAAGCCCAACAAGTAGCGATAGCTCAGCTACAGAGCCAAACTCGCGCACGAAGCAGGCCGGATTCCAATCTACTTCGAGAAGTCACCCCCAGAACAGAGCTCGCCATAGTGAAATTTAACGAGCAAGAATCGGGGACTACTCTCAAAATTACTAAATTGCTCGAGGAACTCACAAAATGAGTCGAAGCCAACGACAAAAGGGTGGAAACGTACAATGCCAGGGTCGATCAAATCCCGGGGGCTCCACCAATGATAAAGGGGCTTGATTCGAAAAAATTCATACAAAAGCCTTTTCCATCGAGTGCGGCACCGAAGCCAATCCCCAAAAAATTCCGTATGCCCAAAATTCCCAAATATAACGGTATGACCGACCCTAACGAACATGTCACCTCTTACACATGTGCTATAAAAGGCAACGATTTGGAGGACGATAAGATTGAATCCGTGTTGTTGAAAAAGTTCGGGGAGACCCTCTCGAAGAGAGCGATGATCTGGTACCACAATTTATGGCCAAATTCCATCGATTCTTTTGCCATGTTAGCAGATTCGTTCGTAAAGGCACATGCTGGTGCCATAAAGGTTGCAGCAAGGAAATCAGACCTCTTCAAAGTAAAGCAAAGGCAAAATGAAATGCTGAGGGAATTCGTATACCGATTTCAAATGGAACGCATGGAATTACCCCCGGTCACGGATGATTGGGCCGTACAAGCTTTCACCCAAGGGTTGAACGAGCTAAGTTCGACAACATTACATCGGCTGAAACAAAATTTGATCGAGTATCCAGCAATAACTTGGGCAGATGTACACAACCGATATCAATAGAAAATTAGGGTCGAGGATGATTAGTTGGGAGCTCCGTACGGACCCGTTCATCAGAACAGGACAGTTACTAAAAACCAAAAGGAGATCGACAGAGAAGAAAGGTCAAACAGAGACCGATATCGACCGTACGTCACAGATGGTTCAGCACGCAATGCAGTTAGTAACAATCGAAGGATTGATCGAGGACAAAATTCTCGGGGGCTTATGAGTAAGAGTGTCTTCGATAAATATGCCGATCCTATAGAAGCACCTCGATTATCGGAATATAACTTCAGCGTTGGTGCATCCGCTCTCGTGTCAGCCATCGGACGCATCAAAGACACTAAATGGCCTCGACCCATGCTGACAGATCCTGCCCGAAGAAATCCCAATCAAACGTGCGAATATCATGGTACCCATGGCCACAGAATGGAAGATTGCAAGCAACTAAGAGAGGAAATAACTCGCTTGTTTAACAAAGGGCACCTTCAGGAATTTCTGAGTGATAGGGCGAAGAACCATTTTAAAAGCATGGATTTCAGCAAGCAAAACGAGCAAGAAGAACCGTAGCATGTCATCCACATGATCATCGGCGGCATCGATACCCCTCAGGGACCAGTACTTAAATGCACTAAAACATCGATGGTGAGGAAAAAGCGATCTCGGAGTCAAGATTACGCGCCCATGGGGACTTTGTCCTTTGATGATGAAGATGCAGAAGGGATCATCCAACCTCATAACGACGCACTGGTAATATCCGTACTCATGAATAAAACTAAAATTAAGCGTGTGCTAATCGATCGAGGTAGCTCGGCCAACATCATCAGATTGAAGGTAGTAGAGCAGCTCGGCCTACAGGATCAGATCGTACCCGCAACTCTGGTCCTGAACGGGTTCAATATGGCATGCGAAACCACCAAGGGTGAGATAATACTACCAATAAATGTGGCCGGGAGCATCCAGGAAACAAAGTTTCACGTGATCGAATGCGATATGAGATATAACGCCCTTTTCGGAAGGCCATGGATCCACAACATGAGAGCTGTGCCTTCGACCCTACACCAGACCCTCAAATTCCCGACATCGGGAGGTGTCAAAATGGTGTACGGAGAACAGCCAGCCACAAAGGAAATGTTCGCCATCGACGAAGCTAAACCAATGTCCTCACTTTCGCCGATAAAAGGATAGGGCCCGGAAGGAGAACTGGACACCAAATAGCAATCACAGACATCGGCTTCGACCCAACCAGGCAACCAGAAAATCGAAGAGGATGATGATCAAAGGGTACCTCGATATTTTGTGATTCCCGATGACTCCTACGCCACCAAATCAACAATCGAGGAGCTAGAGCAAGTCATATTGATCGAGCACTAGCCCGAGCAAAAGGTATACTTGGGAACGGGGTTGAGCCCTGAACTCAGGAAGAAACTCGTTCAATTTCTTATCGACAACATCGATTGTTTTGCATGGTCCCATTTAGATATAACAGGGATCCCGCCGGACATAACAACGCATCGGCTAAGTTTGGACCCCAGGTTTAGACCGGTGAAGCAAAAGAGAAGACTCTAGTCCGAGAGAAAGCATGCATTCATAAAGGACGAGGTAACCAAGCTTCTCAAAGTAGGGTCTATTCGGGAGGTGAAATATCCTGAATGGCTAGCCAACGTAGTTGTAGTCCCTAAAAAGGGAACAAACTTAGAATGTGTGTGGACTATAAGGATTTGAACAAAGCATGCCCCAAAGATTCCTTTCCGCTGCCTAACATCGATCGCATGATCGATGCCACGACCGGCCACGAGATCCTCACTTTTCTCGATGCCTATTCCGGGTATAATCAAATCCAGATGAACCCGGAGGACCAGGAAAAGACTTCATTTGTCACCAAATATGGAACGTATTGTTATAATGTGATGCCCTTCGGGCTGAAAAACGCAGGGGCTACTTACCAACGCCTAGTAAATAAAATGTTCGAAGAACAAATAGAAAAATTAATGGAAGTTTATATTGATGACATGTTAGTTAAGTCCCTGCGCGCAGAGGACCATTTGACCCATTTGCAGGAAACGTTCGCGATTTTAAGGAAATACAACATGAAGCTCAACCCCGAGAAATGTGCTTTCGGGGTCGGTTCGGGAAAGTTCCTCGGCTTTATGGTATCACATCGGTGAATAGAGATTAACCCCGATAAAATCAAGGCCATCGAAGACATCGTCGTTGTGGACAGTGCGAAGGCCGTACAAAGGCTAACAGGTCGGATTGCAGCCTTAAGCCGATTCATCTCTAGATCATCTGACCGAAGTCACAAATTTTTCTCTCTACTCAAAAAGAAGAACGATTTTGCTTGGACCCCAGAGTGCCAACAAGCATTAGAGGAACTAAAGCGATATCTATCAAGCCCACCACTACTTCGCACTCCAAAAACAGACGAAAAACTTTGTTTGTACTTGGCAGTATCGGAAGTCACCGTAAGCGGTGTCCTAGTTTGAGAAGAGCAAGGTGCACAATTTCCCGTTTATTATACGAGTCGAACCTTAGAAGAAGCGAAAACTAGATATCCGCTCCTGGAAAAATTGGCACTTGCACTGATAAGCGCCTCAAAAAAGTTAAGGCCGTACTTTCAATGTCATCCCATATGTGTGTTAACCACTTACCCGCTTCGTAATATTTTACACAAACCCGAGTTATCAGGCCGACTGGCCAAATGGGCCATCGAACTCAGTGGATACGATATCGAATATCAACCCCGCACGGCTATCAAGTCTCAAATTTTAGCAGACTTTGTGGCCGATTTCACGCCAACCCTCGTACCCGAAGTCGAAAAAGAACTATTGAAATCAGGTACATCATCGGGGGTATGGATCCTTTTTACGGACGGGGCTTCGAACGTAAAAGGGTCCGGGCTGGGCATAGTTTTGAAATCACCCACGGGTAGCACTATTAGGCAATCTATTAAAACTATCAGGTTGACAAACAACGAGGCCGAGTATGAAGTCATGATTGCAGGTCTCGAGCTAGCTAGAAACTTGGGAGTAGAAGTCATTGAAGCCAATTGCGACTCCTTGCTGGTAGTGAGTCAAGTAAACAAAACCTTCGAAGTTCGAGAAGGTAGAATGTAAAGGTATTTAGATAAACTGCTTGTCACTTTGCACCATTTCAAACAATGGATTTTACGGCACGTACCATGGGAACAGAATAATGAGGCTGATGCGCTTGCGAATTTGGGGTCGTCGGTCGAGGTAGATGATTCGGGGAATGTTGTTCAACTTTCGAGATCGGTAATCGAAGAAGGTCACACCAAAATAAATTCTACAAGCTTAACCTGGGATTGGAGAAACAAGTATATTGAATACTTGAAGAGTGGAAAACTCCCATCGGACCCTAAGGATTCCAGAACCCTATGGACTAAAGCTGCTCGATTCACTTTGGCTGCGGACGGAATGCTGTACCGAAGAATGTTCGATGGACCGTTGGCAGTATGCTTGGGTCCGGGAGATACCGACTATATCCTACGGGAAGTGCACGAGGGTACTTGCAGGAATCACTCTGGAGCCGATACGTTAGTTCGAAAAATAATCAGAGCAGGGTATTATTGAATCGATATGGGCAAAGATGCGAAGGAATTTGTTCGTAAATGTGAAAAATGTAAAATGTTCGCACCGATGATCCACCAACCCAGAGAATAACTCCACTTGGTCCTATGCCCATGGTCATTCATGAAATAGGGAATGGATATCGTCGGCCCTCTGCCATCTACCCCAGGTAAAGCCAAATTCATTTTATTTATGACTGACTATTTTTCTAAATGGGTTGAAGTGCAGGCATTCGAGAAAATAAGACTGAAAGATGTTATAGACTTTATTTGGGATCATATTATATGCGGATTCGGGATTCCTGCCGAAATAGTATATGACTGGAAAATAATTCGTTGGCAGCAAAGTAACAAGATTCCTCGAAGACCACAAGATAAGAAGGATACTATCGACGCCATACCACCCCAGTGGGAATGGGCAGGCCGAATCAACAAACAAAATTGTCATTCAAAACTTAAAGAAGAGGTTGAACGACGCTAAAGTGACATGGAGAGAAATCCTACCCGAAGTCCTTTGGGCATATCAGACAACGTCAAAATCCAGTATGGGGGCGACCCCATTCTCCTTAGTATATGGGTCCGAAGCATTGATACCAGTCGAAGTTGGTGAACCCAGTGCCAGATTTTGATTCACGAAGGAAGAATCAAATAACGAGGCTATGAATACAAGCCTCGAACTATCGAACGAAAGACGAGAAGCTGCCCTCGTCCAATTGGCCACCCAAAAGCAGTGAATCGAAAGATATTATAATCGAAGAATCAAGCTCCGCCATTTCAAGCCTAGGGACTTAGTGTTGAGAAAAATTACCATCAATACCCGAAATCCGAACGAAGGGAAACTAGGACCGAATTGGGAAGGACCATATTAGGTGCTCGAGAACATCAGAAAGGGATCGTACAGGCTCGACATTATAAATGGCAAACAACTATCAAGTAGCTGGAATGTATCACATCTAAAACGGTACTACTGCTAAGGTACAAACTTTCCATATTCGTTTATATCTCAAAACCAACACCTGCAGAAGTCCGAACAAGGGCTAAGATGGATCTCTCGCTTGAAAGCACGAGTTGCACTCTTTTTTCCTTAGACCGGTTTTATCCCAAATGGATTTTTCGGCAAGGTTTTTAATGAGGCAACCATTGATTGTGCAGATTTACAACAATATCCGAGGTCTTGCAAGAAAGTTATTTCACAACAACAGGGTTCCAATAGGAAAAATTATAAGAGCCAAATGGTAGAAGCGAACCATGCTCATATAGATTGGCCCGAACCCAGGCATGTAATAACGTGCGAAGAAAGTTCTCTTCTTTATCGGCATCTTATATCCAAGAAAAATTCCTCTATTTTGAGATTTATTATGCAATCAGAATTAAGATAAACTCGACGACTAAGCCTACGGGCTATTCTTATTTTCGAGTTCGAGCAAACACTCACTCGACCATTACGCCTACGGGCTACACTACTTCGAGTTCGAATCATTCACTCGACTAAGCCTACGGGCTACATTACTTCGAGTTCGAGCTAACACTCACTCGACCATTATGCCTACGGGCTACACTACTTCGAGTTCGAATCATTCACTCAACTAAGCCTACGGGCTATATTACTTCGAGTTCGAGCTAACACTCACTCGACCATTAAGCCTACGGGCTACATTACTTCGAGTTCGAGCAAACACTCACTCGACCATTACGCCTACGGGCTACACTACTTCGAGTTCGAATCATTCACTCAACTAAGCCTACGGGCTACATTACTTCTAGTTCGAGCTAACACTCACTCGACCATTACGCCTACGGGCTACACTACTTCGAGTTCGAATCATTCACTCGACTAAGCCTACGGGCTACATTACTTCGAGTTCGAGCTAACACTCACTCGACCATTACGCCTACGGGCTACATTACTTCGCGTTCGAGCAAACACTCACTCGACCATTACGCCTACGGGCTACACTACTTCGCGTTCGAATCATTCACTCGACTAAGCCTACAGGCTATATTACTTCGAGTTCGAGCTAACACTCACTCGACTATTACGCCAACGGGCTACATTACTTTGAGTTCGAGCTAACACTCACTCGACTATTATGCCTACGGGCTATATTACTTCGAGTTCGAGCTAACACTCACTCGACCATTACGCCTACGGGCTACATTACTTCGAGTTCGAATCATTCACTCGACTAAGCCTACGGGCTACATTACTTCGAGTTCGAGCAAGCACTCACTCGACCATTACGCCTATGGGCTATACTACTTCGAGTTCGAATCATTCACTCGACCATTACGCCTACGGACTACACTACTTCGAGTTCGAATCATTCACTCGACCATTACGCCTACGGGCTACTTTTATTTCGAGACTCACTCGAACCATTACGCCTATGGGCTATATTACTTCGAGTTTGAGCTAACACTCACTCGACCATTACGCCTACGAGCTACATTACTTCGAGTTTGAGCTAACACTCACTCGACCATTATGCCTATGGGCTACATTACTTCGAGTTCGAGCTAACACTCACTCGACCATTACGCCTACAGGCTATATTACTTTGAGTTCGAGCTAACACTCACTCGACCACTAAGCCTACGGGCTACTTTTATTTCGAGTTTGAGCTAACACTCACTATTTTTATTTCGAGTTCGAGCAAACACTCACTCGACCATTACGCCTACGGGCTATATTTCTTCAAGATCGAATCATTGACAACTAATAAGCCTAAAGGGCTACATTGCCCCAAGTTTGAGTAAGCGCTCGCTCGGTTACAGAGGCTACGAAGTCCAAATTTGATTAAGTTGTTTAAATCATTGTGAAAACATTCATAAGGCGTGAATAAAGTCCTCGCAAGACGGGAAACAAAAACAAAAGCAAGTCGGGAAAAAGGGAGATATGTCTATATACAAATTTATCTGCATGGGTGATTACAACGAAACTAAGAACTAAACTTCTCCACCAGGAGAGGTCTCTTCTTTATCAGGCTCCCCCCCCATTTTCGGATCCGCTCTTGCTCCCATCGTCATCGCCATCAGAAACTAGAGCTTCATCATCGGCCTCTAGTTCTTTGGCCCTTTTTATCTCTTCAGCGAGATCGAAGCCACGAGCATGAATCTCCTCGAGAGTTTCCCTTCTGGATCGGCCCTTAGCATGTTCGGCGACCCAATGCGCTCGAATATCGATGGACTCGGCTGCCTCTCTTGCCTGGACTTGGGCAGCTTCTGCATCGGCCCGATAGACGGCCACGAGTGCATCCGCATCGGCCTTTGCCTTTTTGGCATCGGATTTCGCCTTGGCAAGTACAGAGGCCAACCGAGCCTCAAGCTCCTCAATTCTTCTTGCTTGAACTAGGCCTTTTTCCTTCATTTTCTGAAGTTAGGTTTCGGACGATGATAATTGGGCTCGAGCAGTCTTTTTTTCTGCAGCAAAGCGGTCCATACATTCTTTCCACCGCAAGGACTCCATTCTTATCACGTCGACCTCCTCACGAAGCTTCCCGATCATCTCGATTTTTTGCTGCAGCTGTGAGACCGAAATGTTAGCTATCGTTTCGGTATCAAGCCCATAAGCTTTCAAAAGCATCATTACCTGCTCAGACAAATCGGTCTGATCTCGATAAGCCTTGGCCAGCTCAGCTCGGAGGTCTTTTATTTCCTCCTCTCTCTGCCCTAAGGAAAGTCTAAGGGAGTTCCTCTCGTCAGTAGCCCGTTATAGGTCGGCCGCGTATCGATGCAACTCATTCTGGGACCGAGAACATTGTTCTCGATGAACTGCCGCTGCCTACAAAGAAACAAGAAGCGAAGTTAACGAAAAACGAACATAAAGATAGTACTGGCAAAATAATTTTAAAAGCTCACCTGATTCAAAGCCTGCCGCAATCCGTGAAAAAGATCCGATTCATCACCGGCACCGGCAACGTCCTCAATGCAGGTAAACATGTCACGAAAGGGATCTTCTTCATCGTGAGGACTGTCTAGATCGAGGGCTCCCAGAGCTTGAGCTTCCCGAATCACCCCTGCGGAAAAAGCGGGAAAGGTAGCCCCAAATGACTCGCTTGGAGCGTTCCCCTCGCTTCGAAGGGGCTCGAGGGGCTTTTCGATCATATCCCCTGCCGGTTGACTCCGATGAGATGCGTCTTCGATATCCGATAGTTCGGGGACTCTACCCGAATCTTTCTCCGGTATATCTTCAGTTCGAGGCGGAGCCTCATAGAGCGTCATCGATCCAGCCGGCGATGAGGCATCGGTGGTCCTCTTCGTTCGGACCGCCAGCGCGGACTCATCATTCTCTTCTTCTTCTTCTTCTTCTTCTTCATCTTTATCCCTTAGACGCAGAACGGATTCTGCGGTCAAAGGAATGACATTCTTGTTCGGCTTACGAGCCGTCCTCTTCTTCGGTTTTGGATATTCGGGAAGCGAGGGTCTCTTCCTTTTATTTTCCTTCACCGGCTTTAGGACAGAGGCCGAAATTTCCTCCTCATTGGACAAGGGCCTCAAGACCGCGTCTTTATCCAAACCTGCGTATGGGAAACCTTATAAAATATATTTTGAAAACTGCCTCGTTCGGATCATCAGAGTCCGAGAAATGAGCTTACCATGATTTTTGGCCTCCCACCGACCCTTTGACAAATCACGCCCTGAGCGCTCAGCATATGTGGAGGTCGAAACAAGGGCTCGTACCTAGTTCTTGAGATTGGAAACTGCTTCGGGCATCCAGGGAACCGCTACATCACAAAAAAATAAAAAAAAATAAAAAAAATGAAAGAATCATGTCCGAGGAGTGTCGATAAGAGAATAAATGAAAGAACAAAATAGAAGCAACAGCAAGATCACACTTACGTTTCAATTCCACTCCTCGGGAAAAGGGCATCTTTTCAGTCGGAATCAGGTCCGAAGTCCTTATTCGAACGAACCTGTCCATCCAACCCCGATCCCTGTCCTCGTCAATATTCGAGAACAGAGCCTTGGTAGCCCGACACTGGAGTTTTATTAACCCTCCTCGAAAAAGTCGAGGACGGTACAATCGGATAAGATGATCGATGGTGAACGACATCTTCTCGATTTTGCTCACAAAATATCGGATCAGGATAACGATCCGCCACAAAGAAGGATGGACCTGGCCTAGGGTTACCTGATATTGTCGACAGAAGTCAATAATGACGGAATCGAGGGGACCCAAAGTGAAAAGGTAAGTATACACATTCAAAAACCCTTTCACATAAGAAGTGATATCTTCGTTAGGGGTAGGAATTATTATTTCTTTATCACCCCAATTGCAATCCTTCTTTAGCTGATCGAGGTACTTCTCGGCTATCGAACACATGTACCTCGATACCGGCTCACACCGGCCAGGGACCGATGAACCTTTATCGACCTTAAAATCTGAAGTAAGGACACACGCCCCGGGAACACACTCCTCAGGCTGTGGTTCTGCCGGTGTCTCGTCGGCGGCACACTGTGAAGATGAAGCCTTCTCTTTCTGAGGAATGGTTTGCGATGTTTTCGCCATTTTCGAATTCAAAGGTGAGGGATAGAAGAAAGTGATAAAGATTTGGCAGAATTGAAGAGGGGTTTTTTGCGGAAAGAAATTACAGATTTACTGGTAAGTTGGAGAGTACGAAGAAGAACTTGGGAAATTTGGAAGATAGATGTAAAAGTGGTAAAAGATAAAAGAAAGAGTTATTTATAGGTTCAAGCGATGGCGGTTAAGTATCAGCAGTGGCCGACCACCGCCTGACATGCATGTGAAAGACTAAACCGACGGGACAGCTACCAGATGCGTCATGGTCGAACCCGATGGAAACGACAGGATATAATCTGATCGAGTTGTTAAAAAAAATCATATCGTTTCCCGCCATATTCTTTCCGAGAAACGAGGGGACTATCTGTATACGGTCGAAATAGATTTCGGCCTTAGCACGTCCGATCGAGTTCGAACGATGATTTATCGAAGTAAGATCCCGAAGGTGGAACGAACTAACCTCGAACCCGGGAGGCCGATGCGTGTCGAGTTCGATATCATTATCGAGCTCGAATCAAAATTGAACCATGATGCAGAGTAGATCTATCGTTCTGATAATTCAGAGACCAACCAACATCGACCTCGAATCAATTCAAGGGCTCAAGCCAGGATCGGGCTCGAACCAAGGTCACGAGTTCGAGCCGAAATCAAGCTCGAACCAAAATCGAGGGTTCTAAGCAAGATCGAGCTCGCAGACAAAAGTCGTTGCAATCCCACTAGAGAGAATCTTGGCAGAAATTATGGAAAAACTGACTTATCATGGGTCTCCCACTGAATGTTTATTTTATTATGCTTAGAGCCAAATCCCTCCACTATAAAAGGGCTTGGTTACCATTTTTGTACAACAAGTTTTTCAGGCTTACATTGTAATAAAAGTGCTATATTCTTCTACAGTAAAGAATCGTTTCTTTCAGATTTCTTAGATTGATTCTATTTGTTGAATCCTAAGATTCATTGTTCCTGATAACCTTATCTATTTTGCATTCTCCGCAATCTATATTTACATTTTTATTTATCCTTGCATTTTGTGTTAAGTTACGCCACATATCCTCGGAACTACGTATAAATTCAACTCTATCTATTTTTCGGGTAAACAAATATACCTCAGATCTACTAAAGCTTGACATCGGATCATCAATATAGAATACAAACTAAAGTCTAGACTCGCAACTCAAATTCTTTTCAACAGCAATAGAAAAGGCTAGCTCCCATCATTTTCAAGAAGTTGTAACAGGCATCAAAAGTCAAGCTTTCCTTTCACATATTATACCATTGAAAAAGAAGAAGAAAGGCAACAAAGTTACGCATACAAAAGAGCACTTGCAATAGAAAAAACAAACACTTAATTTGTTTCTAAGTAACTCAGAATCAGTCATGTTTTTCATCTCTACATTCAGCAAGGACTACCAGAATATACATTGAAACTTGATATCATTGCTCAGATTAATAACCCAAGATAAAGCAATTGTAACTTCCTAATGTATATCCCAAGGATATTTAGAAAGAACACTTAATCTATTATCGATAAGGGCCTACTTATATTGTCAAAACCAAGCACTAAAAGGAGAAAAGAGTGGCTGTTACTGTGACTGAGCAACTGGAACTAAGCTCATTGTATATGGAACCACAGTGGCAACAAAAAAAGGCTTTGGCGCGAGAGCAGAAAGGCTGCAGAGGTGTCTCATCTTCCTTGTCTCAAAGTGATACAAATAGATATTAACTGAAACCCTCATAAGCAAGATATTATCCTTGAAAGCTAGAGTCCCAATCCAAGGGATATCATCAGTATTGAAGTTACTTGCCAACTTTTCAGCTATCCTAAACAGATACTTGTTGTTTACATTTTCCAGCTCTTCTAAAGAGATTGTAAAAGTTAGATCCCATTGAGACGTAAAACGATCCTCAAGCACCCACAACTGAAGTCCATGCTCACAAATCAACACGTAATGTAGCTTCCCTTCAGCTTCTCCCAAGCACATCTCGGGTTTTAAATTGAACTGGTTTCTAGGAAGTGGTACGCTTATCAACCAAGATATCTCATTTTCTGGATCAAACATGAGGATTTGGTCTCCATCAGTAAGGCAATATATAATCCCCTTTACGCAAACACATCCCTTTTTCAACATGTTGTGATTGCAATAACAAATCTCTCCCGATCTTCTCCATAATCCTGTTTCTGATGAATAAATGTTAAAACAGAAATATCCATATCCATTCCCTTCTGTGCTAGTTTCATCTTGACTAACTATCACAACGTTGAATTTTGTGAACTCATCAATCGGTTTCTTCAATGGCTCAAAAACCAAGGTTATGTTGCTTTCTCTCGACGGATTTGGCCAATGAATTGCTTTCCACTCCTTATTCACAGGGTTGCAGATATAGATTAGGGGAACGTTACAAGGAAAGATACTTCGACAACAGATAAGTCCATATCTTGAATCGAGGATGACAACATTTTCTGGTAGGAAATCAAGAACATTATTATGGACTTCAGTGGTAACTGTTGCTATAGGTATGTAGCTAATCCAGTCATAATCTTCATCACACCACTGGTACTTACCTTGGTAGAAGAAACCTGCAGGGGTTTCCATATTTTTCAACTGAACTTGGATGAAATTGCGGTCAGATATAAGACATTGCCATTCCTTTGACACACATTTCAGTTTCAGCAAATCCTTAGTAGACAATTTTGGTAGTACTTCAAACAGCATATCATTGCTTGGAGACCAAAGTTCCTTCTTCATTTTCACAACCCTGAAATAATTTGATTTTATTAACACAAGAAAACAAACTCTTTAGTATAGAGAAATAACCTTACCCTTCCCAAAAATTCAAACTAGAGGACGACTAAAAGCATTAACAAAATTTAAGAGCAGTACAACAATTAGATATACAAAAAGCGCTACTACTATATAATAAGTGGATTGACATTTGCAATAAATAATAGAGATATGATCAACTGTGAAATATGCAAAAGTTGTATTCATCTTAAAATATCATGCACAAACTGCTCTTTTTTCTTAGTTTCATGTTCTTTTATGAAATGGAAAGTAAAGATTGATAGCTATGTACAAGAAAGGCAATTTCTTTTAACCCATAGTGGACGAAAGATAGCAAACTCCATCCCATACTTCCCCACCCCCTAAATCGCACTGCCTATAAAGAAGACTAAAAAAAAACTGAAGAAACAAAATGAAAAAAGTAACGATGAACCAAGCAAACCACAGTGTAACACAGGAAAAGTTGGAAAGAAGTAAAATAAAAGAAAAACACTGTAGTCTGTATTCATTATATCCTTTATTTGAAAATAGAACTTTTCAACATGTTTCTTATGCATTTTTCGGCTACAACGAACCAGCAGACTTTGCCAGAGATAAATGGATTTGCATTACAAATATAAGACTAGAAAACAAGAAAACAGACCTTGTATTCCCGAGAAAGCTTAAGAATGGCTTCGAGAAATCCTCAGAATGAAAACGTAATAGCCATCAGAAAACCAACCAACCTTTCATTTTCTCTGCTTATCTTCTCTCTGTTTCTTTGTGTGCAAGTAGCTTGCTTTTCACTTTTACATGCAAAACACAAAGATGGTGCTCAGTACTCTGGCACTGGGAATATGGTAGTGGTAAAGTGGGAGTGCAGTTTTGGCTGTGTGACAGAGTCTGCAGACCCTTCAAATGCTGCAACGGAACTTGTACAAATTATGACTACGGATACAGGTCAGGACGTACCCACTGCTTACACGTGTCCTCCCAACATGCTGACCTCCTTTCCTTAATTTTCCTCCACTGTTTTTATGTACATATTGTTTGGTTTTGTCATATACACTCCACCAAAAAAATTTGTTTTATTATAAGGCGATTTAAAAATCAAACAATAATAGCAAATTAGCAATGTGAGTTTATAACCTTAAACAAGGGATCTGTTACAGGTGGTGTAAACAATAGTGTATATAGCTTAATGGACCCTAATTTGAGACTGGAGTGTTGTTGATGGATATATGACTTACATACGAATATGATTTTGAGTTTAAGCTAAAAATGAAAAAGGGCTAATAAGGTAAAAAGTCATCAAACAGTAGTGATCCTTTGTTCTTTTTGCACTTTAACGATAATTCAAGGTTAGCCAACCTTTGGCGCAATTAATTTCCTTTTTCCCAACTAGAGTATTAGGTGCCGAATAGGAAAGTCATTAACTAGTACATGCTTTTTATTTGCACCTTTGGTCATTATCTTTACCTATTAAACCCAAGAAAAGACCGGAAAAGGAAGAAAAAGAAAGAATTTTTTTGTACGTCGCCAATATGTTCATTTTTGTTGGTAAGGTGACCAAATTACGTGTAATCTTAGAAAAACGAAAAACATAAGTTCTCGCACTACAAACAAAAAAGCAAAGAGGTTATTGTAAGTTAATTTCATTTACCATTTAGATTGAATAAAATTTGCTTAATCCAATATTGCAAGCAATTTTGTCTATATTCATTTCTTTTTCCGATGTAGATCTTTTTGGAGGATGTCGCTGCCCTGGAGAGGTTCTACCTTTATGAACTAACTCTATCCCAAAGGGAAATAAAATTTACAAGAGAGGGCCAAATTTCTCTGAGCCTCATTAAATTACTAGTAAATGAAACTATGACATCCCTTGCCACAATTGCAACATAAATTGCCTTCTGAATTACTCTGATTGGTCCATGTCAAAACAAGATTATTCCTCTTTATCGCTCTCCCGATTAAAACTATCACAACAAAAATGAGCAGTTTGGTGCATGTTTAACATTATGGCTTGGCCAAAGATCAGAAACAAACCCAGAAAAGCTATCGGGGAGCCAAGAAATCACAAATGGTTGTCAGGTGACTTAATTGTTCATATTTACCTGAGTTGAATCACAACAAGTATTGAAAATCTAAAATAACTTCTATTAAACACAATTCAACAAATAACTATTAATTAATCCACAATAGCAATAATGACATATTACATTCCAGCAACTCAGGAAGCAGGGGAAGGATAGAGAAGCAAAAACTTAATGGAATTCATAACTTGCAAGGCTGGTAAAAACAACCAACTCTCAAAATGACATACACAATTGGTAGATAACGAACTAAGGATGAATACAAGTAGTAGTTCATTTACTTTCACGTAGAGGGAGAATTGTTTAAAAATTGCAGAAACAGAAACTGAAAAAAAGATCTAAAACAGGTCAATTAGCAATGTGAAATTAGAGGTCCCAATCCTTCCAAATTTGTCAAGACTCTCAGCGCTTGCTGCGTTCAACTGAGTTGTTGAAAGGTAAAAAGTGTTTCTTACCTTGGAAGGAAACTCCATACCCTTAGAATCCATCTTAACTTCCCCACCACCAATGGACGTCTTTAGCCATTCATATCCTAATACCATGTCACAATTTGACGACAATGGAAGCAAATACAAATCCACACTACACATGGCGCCTTTCAGCAACAATTGAAAGTTGTTGCATGCTCTGCAGGTCACAATAACAGTCCCAAAAGGTGTTATAACAGGTCGAGGCTTGATTGGAAATATGTCACAGCCTAACTTATCCGCAAAGGATTCATCGATAAAATTGTGTGTAGTTCCCCCTAAACCAATTAGGATATTCACGGGTCGCTTCCCATAATACCCAGTCACACAGCAACCTTCGTATGGCTTAGAGTATTCTACTACAGCATCCATAGATATTCTCATGGGTATTTCTTCTTTCTCTGTAGTCACAGGATCTACAGATGGAATATCAGCAACATCCTCACTTTCATCTTCGATTAGATACACTTGCTTTTTGTTGCCATGAGCCAGTTTTTCATCACAATGTAAACAGGCTCGCCTCTCCTTAGGTTTAGTGGCGGTTAGGGTTTTTCCGCGTCCCTTCATATTCTCCTCCTTAAGGAAATCATCAATAGTAAGAGTGAAAAAAAATATCAATCCACACAATAGAGCAAATATTACAAATCATAACAAGAAAGTTTTAGGAAAAATCAATTCTAGAAAGGCGAGAGTGAAAAGAGGAGTTTTAGCCCCGTAGAATTTTGTATTGTACCTGAGGCGTAGATGAGTTTCCACAGACGGCAGAGGAAGCATTCACGTCAGGTTTCTTCAACGAGTCTATGGATTCCTTCAACTCTTGAATCGTTATATCAGACTTGTCCTGTCTGGCATTCAATTCTCCGAACATCCTCTCGATTAGCGCACGCATTTCCCTAATCTCCATGGCAGTATTCGTAGTTTGCTTGTTTCCTTTAACCATCTCGAGGAAGAAGAGAAGGAGGAGGATAAGAAAGAAAAAGAAGAGTCGAGAGAAAAGGGTTTTTGGTTCGTACTCTGCTACAGACCGCAGAATGCGCATTTGTAGTACTAGCCACAGTGTCAACCGCCTTCTCACGTGCGCATTTTCTTTAGAATTAGTTCCTAAATTAAATCCTTTAATATGCTAATTGTGTCTTAAAATTTTCTTGGACTCTCAAAGTAAAATCTATCGGAATGTGTAATTTTTCCCACGCTGGATTACAATTGTATTCTATTAATAATTCCAAAGCCACTGAGTAAATCACGAGCTGAGTAATGACTTCTGAACTTCAATTTGCAATATGATATATGAACCTTGTATCTTGGTATAGCATTTTAAAGTTGTATCAAATGGAAAGTATAATCTTTGTTTTAGAAGAGAAATCTTGTTAGTAGTAGAAAGATGGTGCCAAATAATCTGATATATCAACCATATCACTGAATGTACAACTGTACTTTTTTATTATTAAGCACAAAATTATAGATTTGAAAACTAAGTAAAAGTTTCTCATATGCATTTTTAATTCGAAAACTAAGTTATACTTTTACATTTTTTAAAGTAAAAGTTATATCAGATGGAAACATAACATCATTTCATTTTTAAGAAAATTCATGTTGCGAATGAATAGAAAGGTGGTGCAAAAGGAAATGATATATCAATCGTATATAATTGATTATGTAATTAAATATAGAACTATAATTGACTGTTAAGCTGAAAACTCGAAGAGCTGAGCGAAAATTTCTCTTATACACAGTTGTGAAAAGGTTGGGGGAAAAACCGTTGGAAAAAAAAAGTATTTTGTGAAAATGATGTTGAAAGAAAGAGAGCAATAGAGAAATGAGACATCATAAACATAGACATAAACAAGTGGAATCAATGGCTTTTTAGCAAAAATATGTATACAATGGAGAATTTGACTCGATTAGTTTGGATTAAAGGAAAATAGCTTTCTTGTCCTTCATCCCTACTATGATTTTGAATGCGTACTTCTAATTAGATAAGTTTACTAGAAGAAATATTTGGCTATTAGAAAAGGAAAAAATTAAAGTGTGCTCATTCGAACAAAGCTTTAGAACAACGATAATAGCCATCACAGGTCACAGCCCAATCAGTTCCTTTTTCTCAAGTAGAGTATCATTAGGCGTGAATAGAAAAGTCATTAAGTACATAATACATGTGCTTTATGAGTAGTATGTCAAATGGGCGGGTTGGGTCGAATTTGGACGGATTGATAATGGTCAAGCAAAATATGCATCACAGTTCAACCCGTCCATATTTATGCGGGTCAAAACCGGGTTGGATGACTAATGGGTTGGGTAAAAGACGGGTGGACCCATTTTACACATGAGTGAGAGCCCATTCTATTCCTAGTGAAGAATCTATCCCTCAATAAGAGATATAAGAACTATTTTAGTGAATAAAAGAACTTGAAAAACAAACTTACGATCAAAAGCTCGTTGCAATAGCCTAAATTTACTTTTGAAATTATATACAATCCAAGATTAAAATTACTCTTCCCAGCGTAAGAATTACCCACTTGTATCCAAAACTTAGTTTGCAGTGTGCATGTATACTGATAGATAGAAAGGATAAGTATTTTCATTATACAATTTATAATATTATCGTAAACTAGTCTCTTTCCACGTGTGTTGCATGTGTATCATGCATCGTTTATTAAAGTTATAATGGATACATATTATAAAGTATAAATTTAAATACACCACAAGCTATATGTAACGTTAACATCTTTTATTAATAAAGTTAAAAGATATACTCTCCGACCAATTCTATGTCTATTCTTCTAGCCTTCATGCTATTAATTAAATTTTGGTATATCTCAATATTTTAAAATTTGGTTGGTCCAATAGACGATGTCAGAAGATCATTCTCTGATCAACTTTATCTTCACTATATCCTTCAGCTTTAACAATACCAATTAGGCCTTGATATAATTGTCTCTCAAGGTTGACTGCTCTTTTGTGGAGTATCCAAACCTCGCCTTTCTCTTTTAATGTATTTGTCATGCACAAAATCTTTAAAATGATGAACTTTAGTGTCGTTTTCTCCCTGTACTTTTCTAAAAGGATCCGGATATACTAAAAATATATTATCGCAATATTTACAAAGTATATTATGCATAATGTAAGTTCAAGAATATAATAAACTAAAAGCAGTATAATAGAGACTCACAAAACTGTAGGCAAATATGTGTGAATTCATCTTTCTAGCTCAAATATACGCAGAACCTTACCTCTTTCTCAAGAACAAGAAACAAATAATAGTATAGTTAGTTATAGGTTATATAACAACATCTTTGATCGAATATTAATATTTTAGAGCTATTTATGTTAGAAAAGATTTTACTATAAAGCTTTTAGACACTTTATTAGAGTTCTTTTTTTAATCTTGTTTCACAAGAAAAGATAGCTAAAGAGGAAATAGTCAAATGACAATGATGAAAGAAGAAAGGGGACGGCAATTACAGTTTACATGCAATTTTTGTTTTATAAGGAGTTGTTTCACTTTTGAACTTTTATTTTGATCAAGTCATATTTTATATGAAAATTTTGCATTAACCTCTCCTTGCAGAAAAAATGAATATAGCGTTTGAAATACAAGGTTTTAAGTACATAATTTTTCTAATTTTAAAATTAACATACTTAGAAATACATAAAATTGTATTATAACTCTAATAATTAAAATATTTTAGAAAAAGTATTGTCATAAAAAATAATTTTACGCATAAAAAAATTTAAATACAACTCCATTGGCACAACACTCAAGATTTAAGATATAAAAGTAAAGGCAACATTATCTATATTATATTAAAAACAGGAAGTTTTTAACTTAAAAATTAAATTACAAAAATATCATTCTGATTAATCTAAGTTTCCTAATTAGTAACTATTTAAAATAATCTAAATACATTATATAAAAACGATTAAAAAACCAATTGTAACTCTGCAACGGTTAGCGAAACATCTTAAAAGTGTTATGAATTGTTGGATCACTTGTCTGCCTTTTATTTTGAATACACGGCTTCCGGTGCATGCTTTGAAATAAATAGTAACAATGACCAATGATATAACCTTGGGAACCTTTCCACCAAATTACGCATTATCAACAGATGACGGAGGATGGTGCTAACCGCTTAAACTCATTTTGACAAGGTGGGTTGCTCTGATGGTAAGCACCCTCCACTTCCAATCAAGAGGTTGTGAGTTCGAGTCACCCCAAGAGCAAGGTGGGGAGTTCTTGGAGGAAAGGATGCCGAGGGTCTATTGGAAACAGCCTCTCTATCCCAGGGTAGGGGTAAGGTCTGCGTACGCACTACCCTCTCCAGACCCCATCAGTGAATTATACCGATTGTTGTTGTTGTTCCCGTAAACTTTTGACAAAAGATGAGTGAATACTTTTTCCAAGTTAAGTGGGATGGGAATACTCGATCGATACGAGGAGGATGCATTCTTTTTAGCGGAGTCGACATCAAAGTGATAAATCAAAGAGAATGTGACAATAAAAACGGGTTCTACTTTCTTAATTTTACTTATTTTAATTTGTATATTTATTATCTTTTGTGATTTTTGTAAAATTTACTTTTATAAAAAACTTTGCACTTTTATTTTTTCGAAGGCATTTGATTTGTGTAGGGTTTCGACGGGCGTCTCTTGTGGGCACAAAGGAGACTGGTGGTGGAATGAAGTGGTCCAAGGTAAAGTGGAAGCAAAGAAGGCGGCGTACCTAAAGTTAGTGGGGAGCATAGGTGAGGAGGAGAGGCGAATGTGCATGGAGAGGTATAAGGCAGCTAGGAAGGAGGCTAAGCTGGCGGTCACAGAGGCTAAGACTGCGGCTTATGGTCGTATGTACGAGGAATTGGGGGAAAAGGGTGGGGAGAAGAAGTTATTTCGGCCGGCCAAGTTGAGAGAGAGGAAGGCTCGGGATTTAGACCAAGTGAGATGCATCAAGGACGAAGATGGTAGAGTATTGATGGAAGATACCCAGATTAAGAGGAGATGGCATACTTACTTTCATAAACTTCTTAATGAAGAAGGGGATCGGGATATTGTGCTAGGCGAATTGGATCATTCCGAGAGTCACCATGACTTTGGGTACTGCAGGCTTATCGAGGTTGAGGAGGTCGTAGGAGCTATGCGTAAGATGAGTAGGGGCAGAGCAACCGGGCTAGACAAGATTTCGGTGGAATTTTTGAAGTGTGTGGGGAGAACAAGTTTGAAGTGGTTGACTAAGTTATTTAATAGTATTATTTTTAAGGGAAAGAGGATGCCAGATGAGTGGAGGTGGAGTACGGTGATTCCATTGTATAAGAACAAAGGTGATATCCAGAGTTGTAATATTATATGGGTATCAAATTACTGAGTCATACCATAAAAGTGTGGGAGAGGGTGGTTGAAGCGAGGGTGAGGATGACAGTGTCTGTATCCGACAACCAGTTCGGGTTCATGCCGGGTCGTTCGACTACAGAAGCTATACACCTTGTTAGAAGGTTGGTGGAACTATACAGAGAGAGGAAGAAGGATCTGCACATGGTGTTTATTGACCTAGAGAAAGCGTATGACAAGGTTCCTAGAGAAATTCTCTGGAGATGCCTGGAGGCAAAATGTGTGTCGGTTCCCTATATTATGGCGATTAAGGACATGTATGATGGGGCTAAGACTCGGGTTAGGACAGTAGGAGGCGACTCTGAGCATTTTTCGGTTGTAATGGGGTTACACCAAGGTTCTGTGCTCAGTCCGTTCTTATTCGCCCTGGTGATGGATGCGTTAACACACCATATTCAAGGGGATGTGCCATGGTGCATGCTATTCGCCGATGACATAGCTTTGGTTGATGAGTCGTGAGCCAGTGTTAACGAGAGGCTGGAGGTTTGGAGACAGGCTCTTGAGTCTAAGGGTTTCAAGACGAGCAGAACGAAGACGGAATACCTGGAGTGTAAGTTCAGTGCTGAGCCAGGGGAAGTGGGCGTGGATGTGAGGCTTGATTCGCAGGTCATCCCGAGTAGAGGCAGCTTCAAGTACCTTGGTTCGGTTATCTAGGGGGAGGGGAGATCGACGAGGATATCACACACCGTATTGGGGTAGGATGGATGGAATGGAGGTTAGCATCTGGAGTTCTGTGTGATAAGAGAGTGCCACCGATACTCAAAGGTAAGTTGTATAAAGCGGTGGTTAGACCGGCCATGATGTATGGGGCTGAGTGTTGGCCCGTTAAGAACTCACATATCCAAAAGATGAAAGTAGCAGAAATGAGGATGTTGCGGTGGATGTGCGGGCACACTAGGATAGATAAGATTAGAAATGATGATATTCGGGAGAAGGTGCATGTGGCTCCCATTGATGACAAGATGCGGGAAGCGAGGCTTAGATGGTTCGGACATGTTCAGAGGAGAAGCCCAGATGCTCCGGTACGGAGGTGTGAGCAGCTGGTTGCGGAGGGCACGAGAAGAGGTAGAGGGCGACCTAAGAAGTATTGGGGAGCGGTGATCAGGCAGGATATGGCGAGGCTCCAGATTTCCGAGGACATGACACTTGATAGGAAGATGTGGAGGTCGAGTGTTAAGGTTGTAGGTTAGGAGGTAGTTGAGTCGTGCCTTACTTCGTACCATGGTGGGACTAGCCATGTAGGATTTTTGTCTAAGATAGCTAGTGGGAATGTTGTGGCTTACTATTTTGCTTTTTAGTGCATGTCCTATTTACTAGCTATCGCTTTTGCTTTGCATCTTTCTTCTAGATTTCATGGTGTTCTTATTTTTCTTATGACTGTTGTGGTGATACTAATATTTACTAATATTGTCTCCCTTTGCTTTGCATCTTTCTTCTAGATTTCATGGTGTTCCTATTTATCTTATGATTGTTGTTGTGATACTAATATTGTCTTCCTTTTTGTCCTTTTGTCTTTTTATTTTTTTGAGCCGAGGGTCTTTCGGAAACAGCCTCTCTACTCCTTCGGGGTAGGTAAGGTCTACGTACACACTACCCTCCCCACACTCCATTAGTGAGATTTTACTAGGTTGTTGTTGTTGTTGCATTTGATTTGTGTCCTTTCTCATTATTTGTTGTCGTTGTTTTTTTTTCTCTTAATGGTAGATGCCATTTGAGGGCCACAAAATCAATACTGCTTTGATGTACTCAATTAATCACTTTCTTCGTATTTGATGATTGAAAGAAATACAAATCCAACAAACGGAACTACAATGTAAACTTTATGAAAGTAAAGAATGGAAGTCGTTGTCACACCCCTTTTTTATCGACCTTAACCCTCTCTAAAAGAGATAACGTAGTTTTAAAGCTCAAAAGGGCTTTTCAACTTGAAAAGTGATAAGACTGTGTTTCAAAGGATTTTCCAGAGGGCAGCGAAGTTAGCCTGACTGCTACTTAGCTTCAGCCCTTAGACAATAAATAGCACAATCATGCTAAAGCGATGGCAATCACACGAAACAAACAAGAAAGTTATGAAAGAAAGAGACTCGGATTTGGGAGGCAAGTGCCAATTTTCTGTTGTATTATGCAATATTTGATGCTTACAAAGAATGAGTATAAAGCCTATTTATAGAAATTAAAATGGCTATACAAAGGGGGTGGTTGGCAGGGCTGGTAAGGCTGTCCAACAGCCTGGTGCATTCCAGCATGGAAAGCTGGAAAGGCAGACTTAGAGGGATTCTGCTGTCAACCATGGCCCAGAAGGTCAAAGATGCCTTCCCACTTTCGGTTGCTTGTCCCTTGGTCTACTGACTTTCTGCCAAAGGTGCCTTCTGATTGCATGTCATGATTTCTGTGTGGCCCCAAGTGTTTTCCCACTGATGGCAGTCAGAGATTTGGGCTCGGACAAGCCACGCCGTCGCTGGAATTGCAGAAAATTAACAGGTGTAACGGCGGGGTGGTGCATGCTCCCCCACTTGAAATGGCGATTACCCCGGCGCCGCACAACTGAAGATAATTGTGGACTTGTTCCCTGAACTGCCACAAATCTTCGTATTTCTCCCATGATGCCTTCTCTAGCGAAGTTCCTTTCCAGTGAACAAGGAACTGTGCGCTCGAATTGCCCCATCCATTTCCACGGACCAACTGATGGTCTATGATGGCTTTCACTTGCTTGTTTGTTGCTGGTGGAGTAGCAAAAATTTGGCTTCGGCTGGACTGCGCCCGATTCTTGTCTTCCATGTCTTCGAAATATGGTTTCAATTGGCTAGCATGAAAGACATGATAGATTTTCAGATGACGCGGTATGTCCAGTCGGTAAGATATTATACCCACTTTGGCAACAATTTCGAATGGGCCCTTAAATCGGCGAATCAGACTATGATGTACACCTTACAGTGATTTGATCTGCCGTGGATTCAATTACACCATGACCTTGTCTCCAATCCTATAGTTGACTGGACGACGCTTCCGGTCCGCAAATTTTTTCATTTTACGGGTAGCCTTGTCAAGATATGACCTGGCTAGATCGGCTTGTTCCTCCCAAAACTTGGCCATGTGATAAGCCCCCGGATTTTTCAATCCGACGTTGGCAGGCAATAATTGAGGAGTGTTGGGCTGTTGCCCAGTTGCAAGCTCAAAGGGACTCTTCCCGGTCACCTCGTTGCGTTGCAAATTATAAGAGAATTGGGCTATATCCAGTAGCTTAGCCCAGTCTCTTTGATTAGCGCTGACATAATGCCTCAGATAGAATTTGAGTAACGCATTAATCCTTTCCGTTTGTCCATCTGTTTGCGAATGGAAACTTGTTGAGAAGTGCAGTTGAGTTCCCAACAAGCTGAATAATTCTTTCCAGAATGCGCCGGTGAATCGAGGGTCTCGATCGCTTATGATGTGCTTAGGCACGCCCCAATATTTTATGATGTCCCTCTAGAATATACGTGCTGCCTCTTTAGCTTTGCAACCGGCAATGGTGGCCGAAAAGGTTGCATACTTGGTGAATCTATCGACAACCACCATAATGGTGCCGAATCCTTCTGAATTTGGCAAACACGGAATGAAGTCCATGGTGATACTATCCCATGGCTTCTCCACAACTGGCAGCAGCTCAAGTAAACCCCCAGGAAGTTTAGATTCTACCTTGTCTTATTGACAAACTAGACAAGTGCGCACGTATACCTCGATGTCGTCCCGCATCCGAAGCCAGTAATAAGAAGACTCAATTAGGGCCAATGTGCGTTTTTGCCCTGGATGACCTGCCCAGGCAGAGTCATGACCTTCTTTCAGCAGAGTACGCCTGAGATTTGCCCATTTGGGCACGTATACTCTTTTGCCAGTGGTGTACAAGAGACCATCTTCTTCCCAAAATCTCTGAGTTTTTCCTTGACTGGTCAAGGCCAGTCAAGGCAAAACTCAAAGATTTTGGGAAGAATATGGTCTCTTATACACCACTGGCAAAAGAGTATACGTGCCCAAATGGGCAAATCTCAGGCGTACTCTGCTGAAAGTAGGTCATGACTCTGCCTGGGCAGGTCATCCAGGGCAAAAACGCACATCGACCCTGATTGAGTCTTCTTATTATTGGCCTCAGATGCGGGAAGACATCGAGGTATACGTATGCACTTGTCTAGTTTGTCAACAAGACAAGGTGGAATCTAAGCTTCCTGGGGGTTTACTTGAGCTGCTGCCAGTTGCGGCGAAGCCATGGGACAACATAACCATGGACTTCATTATGTGTTTGCCAAATTCAGAAGGATTCGGCACCATTATGGTGGTTGTCGATAGATTCACCAAGTTAGCAACATTTTCGGCCACCATTGCCGGTTGCAAAGCTAAAGAGGCAGCACGTATATTCTAGAGGGACATCATAAAATATTGGGGCGTGCCTAAGCACATCATAAGCGATCGAGACCCTCGATTCACCGGCACATTCTGGAAAGAATTATTCAGCTTGTTGGGAACTCAACTGCACTTCTCAACAAGTTTCCATCCGCAAACAGATGGACAAACGGAAAGGATTAATGCGTTACTCAAATTCTATCTGAGGCATTATGTCAGTGCCAATCAAAGAGACTGGGCTAAGCTACTGGATATAGCCCAATTCTCTTATAATTTGCAACGCAACGAGGCGACCGGGAAGAGTCCCTTTGAGCTTGCAACTGGGCAACAGCCCAACACTCCTCAATCATTGCCTGCCAACGTCGGATTGAAAAATCCGGGGGCTTATCACATGGACATATTTTGGGAGGAACAAGCCGATCTAGCCAGGTCATATCTTGACAAGGCTGCCCGCAAAATGAAGAAATTTGCGGACCGGAAGCGTTGTCCAGTCAACTATAGGATTGGAGACAAAGTCATGATGAAATTGAATCCACGACAGTTCAAATCATTGCGAGGCGTACATCATAGTCTGATTCGCCGATATGAGGGCCCATTCGAAATTATTGCCAAAGTGGGTTTAATATCTTACCGACTGGACATGCCGCGTTATCTGAAAATCTATCTTGTCTTCCATGCTAGTCAATTGAAACCATATTTCGAAGACATGGAAGACAAGAATCGGGCGCAGTCCAGCCGAATCCAAACTTTTTCTACTCCACCAGCAACAGACAAGTAAGTGGAAGCCATCATAGACCATCAGTTGGTCCGTGAAAAAGGATGGGGCAATTCGAGCGCACAGTTCCTTGTTCACTGGAAAGGAACTTCGCCAGAAGAGGCATCATGGGAGAAGTACGAAGATTTTTGGCAGTTCAGGGAACAAGTCCACAATTATCTTCAGTTGTGCGGCGCCAGGGTCATCGCCATTTCAATTAGGGGAGCGTGCACCGCCCCGCCGTCACGCCTATTAATTTTTCACAATTTCAATGACGGTGTGGCTTGTCCGAGCCCAAATCTCGGACTACCATTAGTGGAAAAATACTTGGAGCCACACAGAAATCATGAGATGCCATCAGAAGGTACCTTTGGCAGAAAGTCAGTAGACCAAGGGACAAGCAGCCAAAAGTGGGAAGGCATCTTTGACCTTCTGGGCCATGGTTGACAGTAGAATCCCTCTAAGTGTGCCTTTCCAGCTTTCCATGTTGGAATGCACCAGGCAGCTTTCCATGCTGGAATGCACCAGGCTGCTGGACTGCCTTACCAGCCCTGCCAACCACCCCCTTTGTATAGCCATTTTAATTTTTATAAATAAGCTTTATACTCATTCTTTGTAAGTATCAGCTATTGCATAATACAACAGAAAATTGGCACTTGCCTCACAAATCCGAGTCTCTTTCTTTCATAGCTTTCTTGCTTGTTTCGTGTGATTGTCATCGCTTTAGCACGATTGTGCCATTTATTATCTAAGGGCTGAGGCTAAGTAGCAGTCAGGCTAACTTCGCTGCCCTCGCCCAACCCTCAGAAAAACGGTTCCGCGAGTCACCTGATATTTGGTTTCGGTGTGCCAGGTCACCATTTTTTAAAAATGATTTTTTTCTTTAAAACACATTTAGACTCTAAAACAAAAGTCAGCTTGGTAGTTTCCACCACCTGTCCAGGGTTGATCCCTGGGATTTGACGGCGGACTTAAAAAGTCACCTACAGACGCTTTACGCCCAATCACTCCGGATAATGCTTGCATCCTCTTTATTACCGCGGCTGTTGGCAGAGAGTTAGCCGATGCTTATTTTCGAGATACCGTCATTGCTTCTTCTCCGGGAAAAAAAGTTCACGACTCGTGGGCCTTCCTCCACGCGGCATTGCTCAGTCAGGCTTTCGCCCATTGCAGAATATGTACCAGTAATTCTAAGTAAGGAGGTTCATTTGACTAAGGGAGAAGGTGTTAGGCATTTTCTGAGTCCCGTAACTAGTACAGTTGCATACTTGATCAAGTTGGCTTTATAGAATACTAAAAATGAGACAAAAACACACTAAAGAAAAATAAACACACAAGAAACTCGAGGTCATCCCCACCTAAATAAAAGAAAATAAAATAATGGGAAAATACCAAATGTCTATACTATGCTCACTCCACGATGTCCGTCACAGGCTCCAATTACATTCACTACGGGGCATTCCCTGGATTAAAATATTTACAAGCTCCTCGAGGCATTTCCCGACCAAAATACTAAAAAATCATGGGACAACCTCTAGGCTCTAACCTCAAACGAAATGAAAAGTCCTAAAATTTGACTACTCAAATGTGGTAGAGCTAAACATGCTCTTAGCGAATAGGTAATAAAATAAAGGTAATAAAATACTCAAGATTTAATTTCTTTTAAAATCGTACTTCTTTCTCATTTTTCAACCCACACCCCTCCGCTAAACTCATCTAATAAACATGCTTAAATAAAAGTGATATCTACGACATACATATAAGCTACCTAATACACAAAACTAAGAAACGCACTATTACGGGACTAGCAAATAAAATAACAAAATAAGATAGGATGACGAAAGGTGGATTGCAAGCATGATGAAAGGTATATCTAAACCCCAACTATATCTTCCTAATGCCATTTTTTTAATTCTGAAAATTCAAACGAAGCTTGTAACCCATTACCAGAATATTGGTTTTTGATTCACTTTTTTTTAGTGCAATACACAATTAGCTCACCACTCAATAGCATATACATCTCTTGCAATTCCATACAAACCAAGCTCACATGACTCTGTGTAAGCACATGTTAGCACAGATTTGCAAAACATGGATTCAAAATTTACCATTGGAGATTAAATCAAAGATTAAACTCAAACATATGTCAACCGACAAAGCAAATTATTCACAGAATAACAATTGAGGCATATTATGCAAACAAACACAAATTACTCGCATGATAAAAATCTGAGATTAAATTAAGCACAGAGGAAGGAGCGGACCTCAAAATAGCTGGAAATTGATTGTTTCACTGCTTTGAACTCAAAAATGTTACGAACCGCGGACGGAAACTCGAATCTGCACCGAAAAGCTCGAAACCAAAACGACCTCAATCAAACTCCATCGTTTTGAAATGGAAATCCAAGAGAAGAAACCGAAAATATTTTTGTATTTTTTGATTTTCGAAATGGAAACAAAACTCGAACAAGAATCTAAACTCAAACTTTTTTTTTTTTTGTATTTTCGTTTTTCTGGAATTCAAATTAAACGTAGAAAAATTTGATAATTGAATAGAACCCTCCAACTTTTCTTTCTCTTCTTTCTCTCCGAAAATTCCCCCCTTTTATGCAAAAAATTTCCTTTTTTTCTATTTTTTATATTGTCCCCACTCTCTCTCTCTTTCTTCCCAAAAATCCTCTCCTCCCCTCAAAGGGTTGTCCCCCCTCAATTCCACTTGAATTTTTCCTTTTCTTGCTTCTGCTTTTGTTTCTTCCGTTCTTCTCTTCTTTGCTTCTTTTCCTTTTTGTTCTTCTCGTTTCTTTCTTTTGTTTTTCTTTGTTTTTTGTTTTTTTAAGATAAACCAAAAATACTAATCATCTAAAATAATAGAAAACAACTAAAAATGAAAACAAAATAGCCAAATTTAAAAAATAATCTAAATGCTACTCAACACTTATTGAAGACCTACAACTTTAAAACTAAACTAAGTAAATATATATTTTTGAAATTTAATTTTCTTCTTATCTTTTTGCAAAATAAAATGTCAAGAATATTTTTGTATATATATTTTTTCAAAGGTAAAACTAACTAAACAAAATATCAACTAGCTAAAATAAAGGAAAATATTTTTATAATTTTCATTTTTAAAATAAAATAAGCAAAAGAGTCAAAACTAGTAAAAATAGCAAATTAGACCTAAAAGAAATATCTAAGCACTAAAATGTATAAAATTTCAGGGAGGTAAAAAATTACATGTCTACAGTTGCCCATCTTTGACTGAAAATACGAAGATTTTCAGACAAAGAACGACGCGATAAGATTTTTGACCCGAACCTTATTTAGAATAGAATATACTAAAAGAGAGGAGAATGTGACCGAGTCCTGTTATGGATAACCTACATATATCAGGATATAAAGGAATCAGGTCACGTGTAGTTCAGAAGTAGAAAAAATGGAGAAGGATACCGAGGTGGAGAGTCGAGTGAAGTGCCGTCGAGGTTCCGGTTCGCAGTTCCTGCCATTACATCAAAAATGAAAAATCAAATAAAAATAAAAATTACAAGAAAAACTACAAAATCTTATCTATTGTTCTGTCATGAATCTTCTACAGTCTTGTTGTGTAGCTCGAACTGTTAACTCGCATTCTTGAAGCGAGCTTCTGCTACTTCTAAACTGAATTGACCTTATTCTTCAAGCGGGCTCCTCTTATTGACTTGAAACTTGAAATAACTCTGAAATAAATTTCCTCATTCTCCAGGTGGGCGCCTGCTACTAACTTGAAACTTGAAATAACTCTGAAATGAATACCCTCGTTCTCTAGGTGGGCGCCTATTACTGACTTGAACTTGAAATAAAATCCCTCATTCTCCAGGTGGGCGCTTGCTACTGACTTGAACTTGAAATGAATTCCCTTATTCTCCAGGTGGGTGCCTTCTACTGACTTGAAACTTGAAATAACTCTGAAATGAATTACCTCGTTCTCCAGGTGAGCGCCTGCTACTAATGTCAAAACTTGAAATAAACTCTGAAATGAATTCCCTCGTTCTCCGAGTGGGCGCCTGCTACTTACTTGAAACTTAAAATGAATTCCCTCATTCTTCAGGTGGGCGCCTGCTACTGACTTGAAATTTGAAATAACTCTGAAATAACTAATGTCGAAACTTGAAATAAACTCATAAATAAATTCCCTCGTTCTCTAGGTGGGCGCCTGCTACTGACTTGAAATAAACTCTAAAATGAATTCCCTCATTCTCCAGGTGAGCGCCTGCTACTGACTTGAAACATGAAATAAATTCCCTCATTCTCTAGGTGGGTGCCTGCAATCATAACAAAACAGACAAAACAAAGAAATTTTTCTGCCTTAGTTTGTATCAGGAACATTTGTGAGTGTTAGTTGAATCTCATTTTCTAGGAGGGTCCTGAAAATTTAAAATTAAGTCTCATTATCCAGGAGGGTCCTGAAAACTTTAAAACTACATCTCATTATCTAGGAGGGTCCTGAAAACTTAAAACTAAATCCCATTATCCAAGAGGATCCTGAAAACTTAAAATCAAATCCCATTATCCAGGAGGGTCCTGAAAACATAAAACTAAATTCCATTATATAGGAGGGTCCTGAAAACTCAAAACTAAATCCCATTATCCAGGAGGGTCGTGAAAACTTAAAACTAAATTCCATTATCCAGGAGGGTCCTGAAAACATAAAACTAAATCCCATTATCCAGGAGGGTCCTGAAAAATAAAAATTAAATTCCATTATCCAGGAGGGTCGTGAAAACTTAAAACTAAATCCCATTATCCAGGAGGATCCTGAAAACATAATTAAATCCCATTATCCATAAGGGTCCTGAAGATTTAAAATCAAATCCCATTATCCAGGAGGGTCCTGAAAATATAATTAAATCCCATTATCCAGGAGAGTTTTGAAGACTTAAAATCAAATTCCATTATCCAGGAGGGTCTTGAAGACTAAAAACTAAATCCCATTATTCAGGAGGGTCCTGAAAATTAAAAACTAAATCTCATTATCCAGGAGGGTCCTGAAAATTTAAAAATAAATCCCATTATCCAGGAGGGTCTTGAAGACTTAATTAAATCCTATTATCCAGGAGAGTCCTGAAAATTAAAATCAAATCCCATTATCTAGGAGGGTTCTGAAAATCTAAAATTAAATCTCATTATTCAGAAGGGTCCTAAAAATCTAAAACTAAATCCCATTATCCAGGAGGGCCTTGAAAATATTAAACTAAATCCCATTACCCAGGAGGGTCCTAAAAGCTTAAAACTAAATTCCATTATCCAGGAGGGTCCTGAAAACTTAAAATTAAATCCCATTATCTAGGAGGGTCCTGAAAACTTAAAACTAAATCCCATTATCCAGGAGGGTCCTGAAAACTTAAAACTAAATCCCATTATCCAGGAGGGTCCTGAAAGCTTAAAACTAGATCCCATTATCCAGGAGGATCCTGAAAACCTAAACTGAACTTACCTGAAATATGCTTTCCTCATGGAGGATCCCTGCAGAGCAAACAAATTTCTTGCCCCTGTTTCAAACAAAGAAAATCTTGTTAGTTTGAAAAG
Organism: Nicotiana tabacum; assembly: GCF_000715075.1. Classification (NCBI taxonomy): domain Eukaryota; kingdom Viridiplantae; phylum Streptophyta; class Magnoliopsida; order Solanales; family Solanaceae; genus Nicotiana; species Nicotiana tabacum. Next base: position 48,193,965 of record NC_134083.1, read on the forward strand.
ATGGTGGCTAGTTTGTGGCATCGTTGCTGAAGGTGTTCACTTCTGCCACTGTCATGCTTTATTTGATTGGCTGCTTCGAGCTGACAATGACTTGTCTAACTTTTGACCACACCTTAACTATAGAAACCTTTGAGTGATTTGATCTCTTACCACTCATTTGTTGCATTGCACTTTGAATTTGACAACTATCAAACTTTATGTTTTCTAAAATTCAAGAATCACTTGATCACCTGAACTCAAATTATTGCCACATTACACCTTCTGAATCATGTCACTTGTGATGTGCTTGGCCAAACTTTACCTTGTGCAATCAAAAAGCTGGTAGTAGACTTTGAAGTCCTTTCTTGTTTGTTTTAACAAAAACTAATTTGAAAGAGACTCAAAGAAATAGACTCAAAAGAACAAAGTGAAGTGATTTTTGGCAAAAGGAACAAAAGGAAAGGTTTGAACAAATATGACTATTTGGAGAAGAGGAAAAAAACTTATCTGAGTGAAGTAGCTGGCTCCAATGATCATGACATGTATTTTTGATTGGACAACCTCATCCTCCAAACCAATCACACCTTCAGTTTACGACATTCCTTTACACTTCGAAACCGGGCTTCAATGACTCAATTTTTATGTAAAACCTATAATTCTCACTCAACTTGTAGTGCCCCGAAGTATTTTTACCAACAAGTCTCTCTCATATGTTTATCTCTCAACTCACCATTGCCTTGCGGTGCCCCATGAGGATTTTCACCAATAAGACTCTCTAGTTTGTTTATTTCTCAGCTCACCATCGCCTTGCGGTGCCCATGAGAGTTTTCACCAATAAGGCTCTCTCATTTTATTCATTTTTGTTCCCCTGAACAAAGTGTTACCCATGATGTAATAAAATCATACCTCCATCTCACTTTACTTGGAATCCTTAAAGATTGACCGGAAAGTCTTTCTTTGGACCGTAATATAGGCTTTGGACAGGGTTAGAAAGAAAGAATGGCATTAAAGCTCAAAATAATTTAAGATGAAAAGGTTTAGAATTATAACTTTTGGAATCAAATCTTTTGCCAAAACTAAAACTTCTGCCCTAGTTTCTTTGAGTTTGGGAAATTTTAGATTTTATTTTGATGGGACCGAACCTAGAGTAAGGCTGCCTACGTATCCTTAAAAGGAATCAGGTGAAACATAGTTCCAACCACGATTCGTTTTGTTTTGTTCTTTTTTTTCCTTTTTTTCCCTTTTTTTCTTTTCTATTTTCTAACTCTACTTCTTATTCCAAAAGAGGGATATGAAAGAAAATGCATCAAAGGCTCAAAAAGGGGGCAGCAAAGGATAAAAGTGTTTGGATAGGAGAATAAAATGCCTTCGTCATACAAAACTTTGGAAATGCCAAGTGCAAGACATATAATTAAAGATAGTCAAAGAAGTCATACATAGTATCTCTTGACGACATCAACATTAATGGCCATATCCGCAACTTTGCCCTCTATATCTGTCAAGTATTAAGCACCATTGGGCAACACTCTTGCCACAATGGATGGCCCTTGCCAGTTGAAGGCGAACTTGGCCTTAGCTTCAGTTTGATGTGGACGGGTGCGCTTCAAGACTAGTTGACCCGGTTCAACTTCCTGCGACGCACCTTCTTGTTGTACGCTCTAGCCATTTTCTCTTGATAAAGTTGACCATGACATTTTGCTTCCAATCATTTCTCACCCACTCATCATCATCAATTTCAACTTCTACAACAATTCGGAGGGATGAGATCTCAACCTCTATTTTCTCAAATGCCGTCTCTTCATCACATTCAACTTCTTGGATCATTATTTCAAGGTTAGACCGGCTTTTAAGATATGGCTGAAAATTCTTCATGCATGTCATGTCATTAGAACCAACGTAAAAAAAACTGTACAAGAGAGAAAAAATGAAAATAAAACACACATTAGGAATAACGGAAATGGAACACTGCATTTCCTTGAAAACAAAAGGATAGAAGGATTTGAACATCAAAACAAGAAAAAAAATAAAGTATGGGTTACAACCATGGCGACAACAGAAAAGAAAAACAAAGAAAACTACCAAAACTCCTTCCGGGTGGGGAGATGAGTAGCTTCCCAATTGCTAAGCTTCGCATTCGGTCTGACATGCTGCACATCTGTGTTGCTAGAACCTTCCTGTCACGACCCAAAATTCCCACCGTCGGGACCGTGATGGTGCCTAACATTTTACTTGCTAGGCAAGCCAACATTAGAGAATCATTAAACCAATCCTTATTCTATTCAGTAAATAACAACAATTAGCTAAGATGAAATATAGTGAGTGCGGAATAATATAAAAATTTTATTAACTACTACCACCCGGATCTGGAGTCTTCACGAGCATTCTAGAATTCACTACAAGTAATAGTCTGAAAGAAATACAACTGTTTGAATGAAAGAAATAGTAAGACAGAAAAGATAGACAGGCACTTCAAGGTATGTGAACACCGACAGATCTACCTTTAGTCTCCGGATAGCAGTCCAACAACTAAAATCTCGATCAACCCGAGCCAGTATCAAAATCTGCACAGAAAATGCAGAGTGCAGTATCAGTATAACCGACCCCATGTACTGGTAAGTGTCGAGCCTAACCTCGACGAAGTAGTGACAAGGCTAAGGCAATGCACCTACAAATCACCCTGTATGATTTAATAGTGTATATACAAATAACAGTAATGAAGAGCTAAACATGAAATATCGGGAAGGGGAAACATGCTGAGGGTTATACGAGGTAAAGAGCTACGGCAAAATGATAACTCGAACAACCAATATACGATGAATCAACAGGAACAGTGAATACAGTAAAGAAAAAATGCACGGCATCACCCTTCGTGCTTTTACTCTCAACCTCACCATAAAATCAATAGAAACGACACGACATCACCCTTCGTACATTAACTCTCATATCATGGCACGACATTACCCTTCGTGCATTAACACTCACAATATGGCACGACATCACCCTTCGTGCATTAACACTCACAATATGGTACGGCATCACCCTTCGTGCTTTCACACTCACAATATGGCACGACATCACCCTTCGTGCATTAACACTCTCCCTTACCATAATACAATGAACAATTAACAACATGGAGATAGAATAACAAGTACAAGCTTTACTTCAATATTTGGTTCCACAATATCAATCTCAACTTCGAAATAATTACTCAATTATCACCATAATATCTGTAAGCATGATAAGAAAGATTAATTTAACGACATTAGTCTAAACACGTAGCAATTAGGAATGGAAAAAACACAATATAAGAAAAATGGGAGAAACAGGGAAACACAGGTAAAATTGGCTATTTGGTGGTGCATAAGTACTCTTCACCTCACATATATGCCGCTCACATGAATTTCACATAGCAAATAGTCTGAGGTTCCTAATTTCCTCAAGTCAGGGTTAACCACGATACTTACCTCGCTCCGAACGCCACTTAATACTCAATCATATCTTTTCATCTAGAATCCACCTCCAAAACACTCGTATCTATTCAAAAATGTCTCAATAATATCAACTATTGCTAAAGGAATCAATTATATTGCATAAATTTAGATTTCCCAAATTTTCCTCCAAAAAGTCAAAAATCGACTCCGGGCCCGCTTGGTCAAAACCCGAGGTTCGGACCAAAATCAGTTTACCCATTCACCCCTAGCCCGTATATATAATTGGTTTTGGAATCTGACCTCAATTTGAGGTCTAAATCCCCAAATTTCAAAATACCTAGTTTCTACACTAAACCCTCAATTCTACCATAAAACTCTAGATTTTAGGTTGATAATTCATGAAATGTAATGGGTAATTGAAATAAAATGGTTTAGAATTACTTACCAACACTTTGAGAAAGAAAATATCTCTTGAAAATCGCCTCTAGCCCGCTTGGTTCTTGAAAATGTGAAATAATGGCTAACTCCCATTTTTGATTCTGTTTTAAGTGCTGGGCAATAGTTTTCATCGCGATCGTGTGAACTCTATCGCGTTCACGAAGAGCAACCACCTAAGGACTTACGTGATCGCGGGAGGATTTACGCGTTCGTGAAGGTTTAGCCCGCCTTACCTTCGCGTTCGCGAGACAGGGCTCGCATTCACATAGAGTTTCCCAGGTCCCCTGCCCACCCTAGCTAAAGCTATGCGTTCGCGTTCGACGGGTCCCGTTCGTGTAGAGAAACTTCCCCCAATGCTCCGCGTTCGCGACCATGGTCTCACAGTCGCGTAGAGTAAAATCCTCCCCGATCCCAGGTTCCCCTTCGCAATCGCGAAGCACAATATATTAGATACCACATACAGTATAGACACACCAGATTTTATAAGTCTAAAACATCCTGTAGCCTATCCGAAACTCACCCGAGCCCTCGGGGCTCCAAACCAAACATGCACACAAGTCTAAAAATATCATACGGACAAGCCCTTTGACATGTATTCCGCTTCCAACTCTTTCTCATGCTTAGCTCTTATAGCTAACTCATACTGGTTAACAAACATCTTAAGAGTGCTTTGACGGGTAATATATCCATCAAAGAATGCATACATCCCCTCACTTCTTTGCGTAGATAGCATACCAGCCCCAAAATACACATCAAGGTACACAGGAACCCATTTTTCCTTCTCGGAGTAAAGCTTGTTGAACCAATTCCTTGTATGCAAATTATACATTGCAATATATTTTGTCCATTTTCTCTCAAAAACTTCAACAATAATGCTATCAAGGACCATAGATTTAAATTCTCCACGTGCAATTTTAGAAGGATGAACACCACTTAAGTAAAGAGGCAACTTTGAAAATATATGCCTAATACGATACCTATGTATTGTATTTGGCATCACTTCAGCAATGGCTAGCTTAATACTTTGACACTGATCAGTTATGATCGCATCTGGATGAACATTTCCCATGGCCTCAAGCCAAGTTCTAAAAACCAATTTATAACTATCGATATCTTCATGAGACATGAGAGCATATCCCAGTAAGATGGACTGTCTATGGTGATTGATGCCAATAAATGTAGCACATGGCATATTATATCGATTCACAAGGTACGTCATATCAAAGAATATCGCATCATGGAATTGCTCATATGCTGCCTTACAATGTGAATGCACCCATACCACATTTCACAGCCTACCAATATTATCAACGTCTATTGAATAGAAAAACTCCCTATCCTTTACCTGTATTTTACGGAAAAAGTTGAGCAGCGACTGTGCGTCCCCTTTTTGCATTTCAAAATTCCTACTCTTTAAAATAAAATTTCTATAATCCTTTGGAGTGCAACCCAAATTTTGCGGTCCACCACGTTGAACCTCAGCAAGTCTAATATTCTTGGAGGGTCTAATGCCAGATCGATCGTGAGCTACAAGATCCCTCTTCAAAGAATCACAAACGGACCTATGTCCAGCCATCAGGCGCGATATGGAAGGGAGTAAATCATGGTTGTGATCGTGAACGACCTTAGAGACACGCCAACAACTAGAATCATCCAAAACAGCAGCGACCCTAGCATTACAATTGTTACTCTTGGTAGTAAACTTTGTTTTGCGAATACTAGCCCTATCACAATAGTAAGTTACATATTTGGCAGTGTCACCACCCTTCTTGTTGGAATTTCTTTTGACGACGGGGAATTCTTTCAATCGTGCATGTTCTTTGTAGAATGCAAACAAAGAATCTTTATCACTAAATCGCATTCCAAAGATTGGACCTACAAACACATCCTCTTTAGTGAATTCATTCCCCATTTCCCGATCAACATCACATAACTCTAACGCATTCCCTAAAACCTGCTCCTCCTCATTGTCAGCTTCTCCGTAATATTCTCCATCGGGTTCTTCATCATCATCATCATCTAAGTGCACAACATTGTTGAAACTGCCGTGAAAATCAACATCGGCCCATTCGTATTTATTCAACGAACTGTCGTCCGATGTCATCCCTAAAGATCTATACAACTCGTCCATAACCCTATCAAACCTAGTTTGTTGGTTCATATTCACGGTTGTTGTATTTGTGTTATGTTCATTTGGATTCATATTTTCTTGCACCACCGAATTTCTCTTGGTTTGAATCCATTTTTAGATAAGCAGAAAGTGTCCACTTGACTTGGTTTGATATGAAGGAAGTATACTAAATCGTATACCGTATTTGTTTTTAAGAAAGGAAGAAAATACAATAATTTGTATACGCACTAAATCGTATAATTTGTATAAACATAAAATACACATAAATACAATGGAAATACAAATATAATACACAAGACTCTTCAGCTCCCAACATTTAATTTTCGCATACTTCAAGGCTTGGGATTTAATTTTGTGTGTTGGAGGGAAAAATGTAGGCTAATTAGTTAGGGGGTCTTTGATTTTCAGGAGTGTGGCCAAAGTTGGGTCACACTAGTTGGGCCGTTTAGCATCACCCTTAGAAGAATTGTCATCATTGGAACATCACCTTGTTGCATTGGTTTTATCTTGAACATGATATTAACGATATAAGTATAACAACACAATAATTATTGCACTTCTTTGTAGTATAAGAACTACAGGAAGGGATGAGAAAATAAATTGATTTGATGGATGAATAAAATTATCATTTTACAGACGATAGAACCGGCGTAAATAGGTGCATTATTTTTTATAAAAAAAATTTAAATTTGAGTATGAATATTTATTACCTTATAAATTTAAATTGTTATGCAATAAAGTTAATGAAAGATTAGATAGAGTTCATTGACAGACACTTTTTATAATCTAAGCATGTCCCCTACGTGAGTAATGTTTCCACTGCACAACAAAAAATAAAATCATATGTATAGAAATATATACAAGATATTGTATCTTAATCAAATGCACCGCTAAGTTTTGCAAAGGAAGAAATATCACATGGTATTATGGGGACAATGCGTTGCATGAAAGTAATATAAATTAAAATACAATTCAATGATAGTGAAATTGACTCTAATTTTTATTTTGACACTTCAACCAAGGCTTGTATCTATTGGATACTTCAACACCATTTAAAGTGTGCCTATTGAACGCTTCACTCATAACCAGTAAAAAAAGAGGTGTTTGTAATTCACACGCGAATAACTTGGCAAAATAATAAATAAGAGGGAGATACGTGGCATTTAGGCCCAAATAGTAAAACTAAAAAAAGTTTTGAGTGAAAAGATTTATTTATACATAAATTCCCCCAACAATTCCTTTACCTCCCACCAATAGCTGCCATGGACACTATTTCTTTGATTAAACACACATGTACACGACAAAAAACTAAGTACGTAATAAAGAGGAAATCGAGATTTGATAAGAAAAATAATCATACTGTTTATCTCATATTCCTAGATCTCTAATCTCAAAGAAACTTCCAAGCATTCAAACATGGCGTCTGAAGAATCCGAAATCCAAACCAGTGAACGAATCTCAAGAGGAAGAAGGCAGAAATTAAGTTAAAAACTTTCTAAAAAGAATCCCCAAAACTCGAGCCCAAACGCCGCCGTCAAGAGGCGACTGCAGTTGCCGCCGCCACTGCTATTTCTGCTGTCTCAAGCTTCACGGTGCAGTTCATTTTGACTGTAAAAGCCTGAAGTCATTAGTTAAATCGTAAGCAGATGGCCAACACTGGTTACCTTGATGAATCCGACATTATTCTAGACTAGGGAGAGGTAGAACTTAGTCATTTTATTTTTTTCATTAAAACTACTGAAATGGGCATTTAATCTCGTAGCCGTATGTGTTGAATCTCACAGTGTTTTCATGGCGTGAAGGGGTTTTCTGGTCGGTGTGAGGAAAATGATGGTGGGGGTGGTGGCTCGGAGAGGAGGAAGAAGAAGAATGTGAAAATGAAATTATGATTTGGAAGGTATTTAAAAAAAATAATTTTGGTATTACTTCACGCGTCTAAAGGGAGGTGATACACACTCTTTTTGCCACATCATCAGACGTGTTCAATAGGCATAATTTATAAGACAATAGGCACAACTAAGGGTGGCAAGTGGACCGGTCCAGTTCCGGGACCGCAGGCCAAACGTACCCGGTTTTAGTGGGCCTGGGCCGGTCTCATGGGCCGATCCTATGATTTGGGCCCGCCAGGCCCGGGACCATTTAGCCCGCCAGGGACCGGGACCGGACCGCTTCCTTAGCGGGCCAAACGGTCCTAACGGCTGTATTGTTTTTTAAAAAAATAATTTTTTTAAAAAAAATATTGCCGTTGGCCTGTCAAAAATAGCCGTTGGCTATTTATAAAAAAGTCATTTAACCCCCCCAACTTTGTTTTAACCCCAAACGTTTTATACATTTAATATATATACTATACTATACTATATATACATCTTATATATAGTATATAAGATGTATATATGGTAATTAGGAAACAAAAGAGAGTTGTATGTAGTTACTATTATTAAGAATATTTGAACATATTTCAAGATTGAATTGAAAGCTTGACATTTATGTGTATGTTCTTTGATCTCTGATATATGAGTCGGATTTTGAAATAGTCTATTGATATACTACAAAAATATTTATCTAATTAGGTGGTAAAAATATTAATAACTTAAAGAGGTTTAGTAAGATCATAACCAAAAAACAATTCAAGACAAGAAGGAGCTTTAAGACCTATAATAATTGACGAAAAGGTAATACCATTTTTTTGTTTGTGTTATATTGCCTTTTACTAATATCAACCGTTGTCAAATTTTCAGTAGGGGAAAAGATCCAAGAAACTTTTCAATAATCATGTCCACATTTTATCAATACTTCTAATCCCGAAGATATTGAATCATCGTAATCTCGATAAAAAATTTATAATATGACAATCTACATTGATCAATCACAGAAAATTGTACTTTATTCTTTCAAGAATAATTTTTTACTCAAATTTTTGTTTAAATAATATTAATATTATTTTATTAAATTATGTATTACATGAATCAGCATATAAATAAAATGTATATGCCGAGAACAATAATCATCTTGATGATATGTAATTATATATTTTGACCTCAGCGTACAACGATCCACATTGATCATTCACAGAAATTTACTTTATATTATTTTCAAGTATAATTATTTAGTCAAAATTTTATGATAATAATATTACTATTATTTTACCCAATTGTGTACTATATGATTCGGTACACACGTGCCGAGAAACTAGTTAGCTAAAATATGAATAAGGTACAAAAGTGATCCTATTGGCAAAATATAATTTTTTATCCCTGCGAAATGAATGACCTATTGGCAAAAATTGACGATGATAATCAAAGAGTGAAGCTTTTCTTCCATCTTTTAAGTGAAACGCCTTACTTTTTCCCATACAACAAGGGCATGCCAAATGGCCGTAGGTGCTCTAGCCAGACAATATTCCATAAGCTGAAAAATCATTGATAGTCCACATAAGTGCATCTCACATTTGAAAATTTTATTTTTTTATAAGAGTCATAAGTCTTAACCCCATCAACACATAATTGCTTCAATTCATCAATAAGAGGTTGTAAGTATAAGTCTATATTCTTTCCGAGGCTTTTTGAACCAGGAATGAGAAGACTTAAAAATATGTACGGGCTACTCATACATATTCCGAGTGGAAGATTGTATGGTGTGATGATTACAGGCCAACAAGAATAAGGATGGGCCATCTGCCTATATGGACTAAACCCATAAGCTGCAAGTCCAAGCCTAATATTTCGAGGCTCAGTTGCAAAGCGAGGATGGCATTGATCAAACTTTTTTCATGCCTCGCCATCACTTGGATGACTCATTACCCCAGGTTCTTGACGAGATTTCCAGTGCCATATCATATGTTTAGCAGTTTTTGTTAACATGTATAACCTTTGTAATCTCGGAGTTATAGGAAAGTAACGTAGTGCTTTATATGCAACATCTTTTTGCCTTCCATTGCCTCCTCTCTTAGGCTTATAGCGTGGTTGACCACACTTTGGACATTCTACTTTATCTTTATTATTCTTGTAATACATGATACAACATGTGTTGCATATATCTATCTTTTCATGTCCTAACCCAAGTTTTGCAACCATTTGTTTAGTCCTATAGTAATCGTTGGGTAATTTAGCATCTTCAGGTAAGAGCTCCTTCAGAAATAGAAAAATTTGGTTATAGCAATTGTCACTCATGTTAAACTCAGACTTAATGTTCAGTAGCCTGCAGTCCGCTGACAACGTAGAATGATTAGTATATCCATCCAACAACGGCTCTTCTGAAGCTTTTAGAATATCAAAAAAATCTTGAGCGTTTCGATTAGGAGGCTGTTCTTCTTCACCATCCAGATTAAATCCATCACTTTCAAAATTGAAACTAGGACCAATTGCATCAAAGACCATAGTGTGATACTGATTTACTATTGTTATGTCATTACCTATTTTATTTCCTATATTGCTACTAGGTTAGGTCTAGAAATTGGTACAAAAGTCTCCCATGTGATTCCCATTGATAATAGTTAGGCATGAAACCATGCTTGCACAAATGTGCTCTAACATCACGATGTTCAAGAAACCCAATAATATTTCTACATCTGGAACATGGGCACATTGTACTCCCATTAGAAACGAAGTCATGTTGCATTAATGCAAGCTCTACAAATCCCTGCACACCCTCTAGAAACTCAGTGGTGACTCCTTTTCGACTAGGAACTTGTCACGACTCGAAATTTTTCACCGACGTGACCGTGATGACGCCTAACATTTCACTTGCTAGGCAAGCCAACGTTAGAGAATCATTAACCAATTCCTTATTTTCATTCAGTAATCAACAATAATTAACTAAGATAAAATATAATAAGTATGAAATATCATAAATCTGTATTAACTACTACTACCCGGATCTGGAGTCACAATTCACGAGCATTCTAGAATTTACTACAAGTAATAGTCTGAAAGAAATACAACTGTCTGAATGAAAGAAAATAATAGGACATAAAAGATAGACGGGGACTTCAAGATCTGTAAACGCCAACAGATCTCCCTTGAGTCTCCGGACAGCGGACCAGTAGCAAATCTCGATCAACCTGAGCCGGTATCAAAATCTGTACAGAAAGTGCAGAGTGCAGTATCAGTACAACCGACCCCATGTACTGGTAAGTGTCGAGCCTAACCTCGATGAAGTAGTGACGAGGCTAAGGCCAGAGACCTACAAATCAACCTGTACAATTTAACAGTGTATATGCAAATAACAGAAATGAAGAATTAAATAGGAAATGTCAGAAGGGAACATACTGAAGGGAATATAAGATAAAGAACTACAACAGAGTGATCACCAGAGCAGCCAATATTCCATGAATCAACAGGAATAGTGAATACAGTAAGGAAAAATGCATGGCATCACCCTTCGTGCTTTTACTCTCAATCTCACCATAAAATAAGTAGAAACAACACGGCATCACCCTTCGTGCATTAACTCTCATAATATGGCACGACATCACCCTTCGTGCATTAACACTCACAATATGTCACGGCATCACCCTTCGTGCATTAACACTCACAATATGGCACGGCATCACCCTTCGTGCGTTAACCCTCTCCCTTACCATAATGCAATGCATAAATAACAACATGGAGATAGAATAACAAGTACAAACCTTACTTCAACATTTGGATCCATAATATCTGTGATTGAGAATTAAGTGGCCTTCTGAGCGAGGTAAGTGTTGTGTCTAACCCTGACTTGAGGGAATTAGGAACCCTAGACTATTTGCTATGTGAAATTCATGTGAGCGGCGTATATGTGAGGTGACGAGTACTTATGCGTCGCCAAATTACCTGTTTTTTCCATGTTTCTTCTATTTTTCTTATATTGTCTCTTTCTTATGCCTAATTGCAACGTGTTATACTAGTGTTATTCAATTTATCGTTCTTATCATGTTTACTGATTTCTAGTGATAATTGAGTTTTAATTTCAAAGTTGAGATTGATATTATGGAACCAAATATTGAAGTAAGGTTTGTACTTATTATTCTATCTCGCTATTGTTATTTATGCATTGCATTATGGTATTGGTGAGTGTTAATGCACGAAGGGTGATGTCGTGCCATATTGTGAGTGTTATTGCACGAAGGGTTATGCCGTGCCATATTGTGAGTGTTAATGCACGAAGGGTGATGCCGTGCCATGATATGAGAGTTAATGCACGAAGGGTGATGTCGTGCCGTTTCTATTGATTTTATGGTGAGATTGAGAGTAAAAGCATGAAGGGTGATGCCGTGTATTTTTCCTTTACTGTATTCACTATTCCTGTTGATTCATGGTATGTTGACTGCTCCGGTTATCATTCTGTTGTATTTCTTTATCTCGTATTCCCCTCAGCATGTTCCCCTCCCGACATTTCCTGATTAGTTCTTCATTTCTGTTATTTGTATATATACTGTTAAATTGTACAGGTTGATTTGTAGATGTCTTGCCTTAGCCTCGTCACTATTTCGTCGAGGTTAGGCTCGACACTTACGTGTACATGGGGTCGGTTGTACCGATACTGCACTCTGTACTTTCTATGCAGATTTTGGTACCGACTCGGGTTGATCGAGATTTTTTCTATTGGTCCGCTGTCCGGAAACTCAAGGTACATCTGTCGGCGTTCACAGACCTTGATGTCCCCGCCTATCTTTTCTGTTCTACTGTTTCTTTCATTCAGACAGTTGTATTTCTTTCAGAATATTACTTGTAGTAAATTCTAGAATGCTCGTGAATTGTGACTCCAGATCCGGGTGGTAGTAATTAATACAGTTTTATGATATTCCGTACTTATTATATTTCATCTTAGATAATTATTGTTAATTACTGAATGGAAATAAGGAATTGGTTTAATGATTTTCTAACGTTGGCTTGCCTAGCAAGTGAAATGTTAGGCGCCATCACGGTCCCGTCGGTGGGAAATTTTGGGTCGTGACACCAGTGCTGTTCTACTATTGGTGACGCTTGACGCTCCTTGGCTCGGGTTGTCGAGTCTGGAGGATCGGTACAAAGACGTCTGTGCTTATCTTCCAGAGGCTATGAAGTTTAGCAACAAATTTCACTTTTATTCTCCTCTGTCGTGCGATGTTGTTTTCTCAATACTGATTGAACTCTTATAGTCTTATTCTCTCGCAGATAGCGAGAACACGTACCGCTTCCTCAGCTGAGCAGCAGCCAGAGCCTCTAGTGGAAACTCCTACGAGGGGCAGAGGTCGAGGCCGAGGCCGTGCCAGAGGCCGAAGTAGGGGTAGGGCTCAGCCCAGAGCCCGAGAAGCAGCCCCAGCGGTGGAGCCTCGGATAGATCTTGATGAGGAGATTCTAGCTCAGACTATTCCTGCAGGACAAGCTCAGGTTCCGTAGGGGTTCATTTCCACCCTAGTACTTCAGGACGCTTTGGTCCGTTTGGTGGGCCTTATAGAGAGTGTGGCCCAGACTGGCGCATTTCCCATGGTACCAGCCATCTCTCAGGCTGGAGAAGGGGCCTAGACTCCCACTACTCCCGCTCCAGAGCAGATAGCTCCCCAGTATGAGGCTCCAGCAGCTCATCCAGTCGGAGTAGTTCAGCCGGTTGTTGCGTCACAGACCGGTAATGGGTCAGCTATGTCTTCTGAGGCTTTTTGGAGGCTGAACAGGTTTACCAAGCTCTTCCCAGTTCACTTCAGTGGTACTCCTTCGAAGGATCCCCAGGAGTATCTTGAAAGCTATAACGAGGTTCTACGGAACATGGGTATAATGGAGACCAATGGGGTCGATTTTGCTGCATTTGAGATGACTGGTTCTGTTAACCAGACCAGCTGGGTCGCCTGCTCTTACTTGGGACCAGTTCTCCCAGATCTTCATAGAGAAGTTTCTGCCTATCACATTGAGAGAGGAGCGTCGCCGTCAGTTTGAGCGTCTCCAGCAGGGCAGTATGACTTTTACCCAGTATGAGACCCGTTTTGTGGATTTGGCCCGTCATGCTATTCTTCTGCTTCCCACCGAGAGAGAGAGAGAGAGAGAGAGAGAGAGAGAGAGAGAGAGAGAGAGAGAGAGAGAGAGAGAGAGAGAGAGAGAGAGAGAGAGAGAGAGAGAGAGAGAGAGAGAGAGAGAGAGAGAGAGAGAGAGAGAGAGAGAGAGAGAGAGAGAGAGAGAGAGAGAGAGAGAGAGAGAGAGAGAGAGAGAGAGAGAGAGAGAGAGAGAGAGAGAGAGAGAGAGAGAGAGAGAGAGAGAGAGAGAGAGAGAGAGAGAGAGAGAGAGAGAGAGAGAGAGAGAGAGAGAGAGAGAGAGAGAGAGAGAGAGAGAGAGAGAGAGATCAGCGGTGCCTCATCTAGAGGCAGGAGTACTTTTGGTAGAGGCCATCCTCTCAGGCCGTTTCATTCATCACTCCAGGCATCCCGTGGTGCCTCAGGTGGCCGTGGCCCTCAGTTGCATTATTCCGAACCGCCAGCCTGCAATGCACCACCAGCTCCTATTAGTGCACTTCCACTCCAGAGTTATCAGGGTAGTTATTCAGGTCGATAGGACCAGTTTCAAGATCAGCAGTCACATCAACCGAGGTTATGTTATACTTATGGTGATCCGAGGCACATTGCTAGATTTACCCTCTGGCAACGGGCAACTCACAGCACATTCCAGAGGTGTTTCCTGCAGATCTGCTGGGGATTTCACCTGATATGGATATTGATTTCTGCATTGATTTGGTTCCGGGCACTCAGCCCATTTCTATTCTGCCATACCGTATGGCCCCGCCAGAGTTGAAAGAATTGAAGGAACAATTACAAGATTTTCATGATACTGGCTTCATTAGACCTAGTGTCTCGCCCTGGGGTGCACCCGTATTGTTTGTGAAGAAGAAAGATGGATCGATGAGGATGTGTATAGATTATCGGAAGTTGAACAAAGTCACCATCAAGAACAAGTATCCATTGCCGAGGATTGATGATTTATTTGATCATCTTCAGGGTGCCAAGGTGTTTTCAAAGATTTATTTGAGATCGGGCTACCATCAGTTGAGGATTAGGGCATCCGATGTTCCTAAGATAACCTTTTGGACTCGGTATGGGAATTATGAGTTTCTAGTGATGTCATTTGGGCTGACAAATGCCTCAGCAACATTTATGGATTTGATGAACCGGGTGTTCAAACCCTACATGGATTCCTTTGTGGTTGTGTTTATTGATGATATCTTGATCTACTCCCATAGTCGAAAGGAGCATGAGCAACACCTTCGGATCGTTCTTCAGACTCTGAAAGACAGCCAGTTATATGCTAAGTTCTCAAAATGCGAGTTTTGGTTGAGTTCAGTTGCTTTCTTGAGTCACGTTGTATCAGCAGAAGGTATTCAGGTGGATCCTAAGAAGATCGAGGTAGTTCAGAACTGGCCTAGACCCACATCAGCTATAGAGATCCGTAGTTTCTTGGGTTTGGCGGGCTATTACCGTCGATTTGTGGAGGGGTTTTCATCCATAGTAGCCCCGTTGACCAGATTGACCCAGAAAGGTGCCCCGTTCAGGTGGTCCAATGATTGTGAAGCGAGCTTTTAGAAGCTCAAGATAGCTTTGACTACTGCACCGGTATTGGTGTTACCTACAGGTTCAGGACCTTATACAGTATATTGTGATGCATCTCGTATTGGTTTGGGTGCGGTATTGATGCAGGGCGGCAAGGTTATTGCATATGCTTCGCGGCAGTTGAAGGTTTACGAGAATAATTACCCTGTTCATGATCTAGAGCTGGCAGCCATTGTTCACGCGCTGAAGATTTGGAGGCACTATCTTTACGGCGTGCCATGTGAGGTATTCACGGATCATCGGAGCTTGCAGTATTTGTTCAAGCAGAAGGAACTCAATTTTAGGCAGAGAAGGTGGTTGGAGCTATTGAAAGACTATGATATAACCATATTATATCATCCCGGGAAGGCCAATATGGTGGCCGATGCTTTGAGTAGAAAGTGAGTTAGTATGGGTAGCCTTGCATGTATTCTAGTTGGTGAGAGACCGCTTGCATTGGATGTTCAGGCCTTGGCCAACCAGTTCGTGAGGTTGGATGTTTATGAGCCCAGTCGTATTCTAGCTTATACAGTTGCTCAGTCACAAGATGACGATCCTCATTTACTTATCCTTAGATCGTGCCTCTTTAATATTCCTCATGGCTGACACCAACTCTACGACACTGACATTGAAGCTATATTTTGATAATTTTGGGTAAGAAGAATCTCGCGACCCCAAGATTTCTCTATCCTGCAGCGATCTGTTGTTCCGGCCACAATCGGTTCTTCTAACAACGGTGAACCTGTCTGCTATCCGGAAGTTCCTGCCATAACCTTCTATCCGCTCGTAAGGCAAAAACCTCCCCCTCGAAGTCCGTCTATCCATGTAAATATCATCTTTCGTTCTTTACCCGTCCTTTGGTCGATGATGGAAAGCTAACCTCCTCATCTTCGATTCTTATTTTTGACTCGTACCAGTTATGGACATCCGCCCAAGTCGTCACTTGAAACTCGAGCAGACTTTCCTTCAACTTCCGGGAAGTGTCCGAACTTCTCGGATTTAAACCTTTGGTGAATGCTTCAGTTGCCCATTCATCCGGGACTGCCGGTAGTACCATCCTTTCCTTCTGGAATCGGGTAACGAACTATTTCATTCCCTCCGAAGATCATGTTGTTCGTTTGGCGTGAAGGTTCTTTTTCTGCTTTCGAGGTTTTCGCATCGCCCATGTTCCAACCATAGTTGTTTTTAGCTCGATCACTCAAAAATTCTATGAGGTAACCATTCTTTAACAGCGTTGCCACTTCTTCTCGGAGGTGTCAGCAGTCCCCAATCCGGTGGCCGTTAGTGCCATAGTATTCACATCATAAATTGGGATCCATCGGGCTGAGATCGAATTTCATAGGTCTTGGGAGTCCATAGCTAAACAACTAAATTTAACACAAAAACTTAGCGATATGTTGGAATTTCCCGCTAAAGCGTAGCTACAGATTTGGCAAGCAAACATCCTTAGCTACCTTTTAGCTAGAGATTAGCAACAGAATATATTCCTTGCTAACATATTTCTAGGGATAATCAATGGCATTTTAGCAAAAATATGTATACAATAGAGAATTTGACTCGATTAGTTTGGATTAGGGAAAATAGCTTTCTTGTCCTTCATCCCTACTTTGATTTTGAATGCGTACTTCTAATTAGATAAGTTTACTGGAAGAAATATTTGGCTATTAGAAAAGGAAAAAAATTAACGTGTGCTCGTTCGAAGAAAGCTTTAGAACAGCGATAATAGCCACCACAACCCAATTGGTTCCTTTTTGAGAAATCATCGCTCTATGGCCACTCGGGCAAAATAATGGCCCTACTTTACCCAAGTTACCCTTTTTAGCCTTTATTAACAATTTAATATCAATTTATAGCCATAACCCTAAAATTCCATTATTTCTTTCTTCTTTCGGCCGCGTACTTTTCCTCTCTCTCTCTCTTCTCATCTTCTCCCTTCTTCGACCTTCTTTTCCCTCTTTCTTATCTTCTCCTTTTTTCACTTATATCTTCTTCTTTTTTTCTTATCTTCCACTATAACGACACCAACACACCATTTTTTTTTATTTTCTCTCTCTCTCTCTCTCTCTCTCTCTCTCTCTCTCTCTCTCTCTCCCTTTTATAATTTTCTCCTCCTACATGTCACGACCCAAAATCTCATCAGTCGTGATGGCGCCTATCTCAATACTAGGCAAGCCCAAAATCTTAATAAACCACCATATCTTTTAATTTTAAAAATATAATAATGAAATTCAGCTGAAGAAACTCACAATTTCAAATATAACACTCCCAAAACCCGGTGTCACTGAGTACATGAGCATCTAATATGAATACAAAGTCTGACTGATAAAATCACTGTCTGAAAATATAGAACAATACAATAATTAAACAGGAAGGGAATCAAGTCTGCGGACGTCAAGCTGCTACCTTGATAGTCCCCAACTGAATTAACTTCAAAATCTAGCAGCCGCCGTATCCGGGCGCACCTGGATTTACACACGAGGTGCAGAGTGTAGTATGAGTACAACTAACTCAATAAGTAACAAGACTAACATCTGGGCTGAAAGAAATGACGAGCTCTGCAGGTACAGTCCAGTATAAATAATGGTACAAAAATGTAGGCATGTTTTTAAGTTTAACAGTTAAATTCGGTACAAGTGAAATAGATCAATAATCCATGATATGAGGTATATGACATCTCAGTAGAAAGACCTCATATAAATACTGGTCACATATTATCCGGTTACTCGGTACTGTTTATGGCCAATCCAACCCAAGGGTGTTCCAACCCGTATATAAATACACATCGACTGACAGTCACTCACCCAGTACCGTATAAGGTCAATCCAGCCCTGGGATAATTTTATCCCCAAATATAACTAATACGGACAAGATCCATGTCCAGGTAAACTCATTATAATACAAATAAGTAAGGCAAGTCTATGCCCTGGAAAATCCATCCCGAATATATATATAATCATCGTAAGTAAGGAAGTCCATGCCCTGGGAAGTCCAGCCCAAATATATATTATCATTTACGCTCACTGGGGGTGTACAGACTCCGGAAGGGTTCCTTCAGCCCAAGCGCTATATAAAGCCGATATGTCCTACTGCAGGTGGGCAGTCCCGATCCGTATAATAATAAAACCAATAAGGCCTGCTGCAGGCGGGCAACCCCGATCCATTTAATAATAAAGCCAATAAGGCCTGCTGCAGGCGGACAACCCCGATCTATAAAATAATAAAGCCTATAAGGCATGCTGCAGGCGGGCAACCCCGATCCATAAAATAGTAATGTATAAAGCCATTATGGCCTGCTGCGTCGCTCAATCCCATAAATATCCTCACAATGGACAAATATTACTGAGTAATAACAAAAACAACAACCTAGTATAATCTCATTAGTGGGGTCTGGGGAGGGCAGTTTGTACGCAGACCTTACCCCTACCCTAGGGTAGAGAGGCTGTTTTCGATAGACCCTCGGCTCCCTCCCTCCAAGAACTCCCCACCTTGCTCTTGGGGTGACTCGAAACTCACAACCTCTTGATTGGAAGTGGAGGGTGCTCACCACTAGAGCAACCCACTCTAGTCACAAATATTACTGAGTGTGAAATGTATATTTTTTAACAATTAATTCAACAGCAACACGACCCCATGGGTCCCAAAATGTTGGCACGTAGCCTAAACATGATCTTTAATAGGAGCCTCATCTCAATTTCTCTAACACGTGGAGAATGTTCAGATAATAATATGAATCATTAATCTTACAACTGCACAAGATTTATTCAAGACACAGTTTATACGGTGCATGTCCACATGCTCGTCACCTAACGTGAGTGTCATCTCCAAACAATTTATATCATATCAAATTCGGGGATTCATACCCTCAGAACCAAGTTTAGAAGTGTTACTTATCTCAAACCGTGTAATTCTTTACTCCGCTATGCCTTTGCCTTATAAATTGGCCTCCAAACGCCTCGAATCTAGCCACAATTAATTCGATTCAGTCAATAAAATTTATTGGAATTAATTCCATAAGAAAATACTAATTTTCCATAAAACTCCAAAATTTAGCTTAAAAATCGCTGTTTCGAAACCCGACAAAAGTTATAAAATCCGACCCATTCAATCACGAGTCTTACCATACCAATTTTACTTAATTCCGACATCAACTCGACCTTCAAATCTTCAAATTAAATCAAGAGGGTTTTCAAATCTTTCCAACTTAATTCACCCATTAAATATTAAAAACAACCATGGATTCGGGTAATTTGACCAATAATGAGTTAAGAACACTTACCCTAAACACCCACGCAAGAATCTCTCCAAAAATCGCCTTCTCTAGCTCCCAATTTAATTTTGTGTTATGAACTCAAAACCCCCGTTTCAGAACTTTTAATTCTGCCCAAAAATGCCTTCATCGCGTTCGCGACTATAGCTTCGCGTTCGCGAAGCACAAAATGTGCTTCCAAGTTCCTTCATCGTGTTCGCGATGCCTTCCGACCTCTGTCCTTCGCGTTCGTGAGACACGAGCCACTTTCGCAAAGGCTTAATGCCAGGCAGGCCCAACTCCCTTTTCTCTTCGCGTTCGCGTCAGCCCACTCGCGTTCGCGTAGGCTTCCCCTGTCTCTTCTTCGCGTTCGCGTCTCCTTCACGCGTTCGCGATGGGTAAATCCCAGCAGCCCAAAATCCTTCTTCGCGAATACGTGAGACCCCTTCGCGTTCGCGAAGAACAATACCAGATATCAGTTCCAGCAGTTGCAAAACAAGGAAAATGATCTGAAACCATCCCGGAACTCACTCGAGTCCCCCGGAACCTCAACCAAACATACCATCAAGTCCCAAAATATCATACGAACTTAGTTAAATTCTCAAATCACCTTAAACAACGCTAAAACCACGAATCATACCCCAATTCAAGCCTAATGAACTTTGAAATTTTAAATTTCTATATCTTGTGTCGAAACGCATCAAATCACGTTCGATTGACCTCAAATTTTGCACATAAGTCATAAATGACATAACAAAGGTATTCAAATTTTCAGAATCGGATTCCGACCCCGATATCAAAAGTCAATCCCCCGATCAAACTTCCCAAAAAATCAACTTTCGACATTTCAAGCCTAATTCCACTACGGACCTCCAAATAATTTTCCGGATACGCTCCTAAGTCCAAAATCACCACTCGGAGCTATTGGAATCATCAGAATTAAATTCCGAGGTCGTTTACACATAAGTCAATATCCGGTCAACTTTTTCAACTTAAGTTTTCAATTATGAGACTAAGTGTCTCATTTAACTCCGAAATCCTTTCGGACCCGAACCAAATAATCCGATAAGTCATAAATCAATTGTAAGGCGAAGTAAATTGGGGAACGGGGTTATAATACTCAAAACGACCGGCTGGGTCATTACACTACACTTAGATGAAAAAACAAATACTATCTTCTTTGTGTAATTTCCGACAAACTTCTGATGATGGTTGCCTCCTTCTTCGCTTTCTTTACACTTTCAGATATGGTATTGCGTGGCATTCTTTTGGATGAATTTTATGAGAATGAGAGATAGAGGAAATAAAATGGCCACTGCCAGGAAAAAACTTTTTTTTCCAAAGTTGGTTGTCCTCCATTACTGTCAATGTATAATAATTGTGTAATATGTGTATAATCCCTCTGTATATATTATACACTGATGATATATTTATTATACCCGTATTTTATAAAATTAGATGTGAAAGATTACAGTGGCTACAATGAGTATTGACAATATTATATATAATGTGTATAATTATATAAGCACATTTGTATGAACAGTGTATTTATACTGATAGAATATATATACACATTCAATGTTCATATAATTTTATATATAAAGTGTATATACATTGTATAATATATATATACTGTGCGTATATAATTTATAATATGTATATAAAGTGAATATTTAATATATATTTTATATATAAAGTGTATAATCTTTCTCTCACAAATACTCTCAGCGTTCTTTTCTTTTTCACTTTTAGATCTTATTTCCTTTTGTTTTTTTCTTCTTCTCATTCCTACTTTACTATTTCTTCTTCTTTTTTGTAATAAATTTTTTGTATAAATTCTCACTCTTTTATTTTTTTCTCTTTTAATTAATTCTTAAAAGTTATAGTTTTGTATAAAAATTATATCTACACTAATATAAAGTTGTATAGACATGGTACTTGCATATTAATTTTATATAGAAATTGTAAAGACATCGTTATACAATGTTAAAAACTATATATGCAATGTATACTAAGTTTGGTAGTGTTTAATTTGTGTATATAGAATGTATCCGAGTGTGTTTATGTATCTAAAGTATATCTTGTATACATTGCGAAATGTACATCTCTCTCTCTCTCTCATACACATATAATCTTGTTATCTGTGTATATTTTTTCTTCCTGAGTTGAGTTTTTAAGTAAGCTTTTCTCTTTTGAAAAATATTTTATTTTTTTGAGTTCACGAGTTTTTGGATTTTTTGACCGAATTGTTCTATTTGTGTAAATGAAAACTTATTTGACTGAAATAGTTTTATACTTTACATTGCTTTGGACTTGAAATACTTTACATGGGCTTGGAATGCGACTAGTGATATTTTTATTTCACCGGCTAGCTATTATAATTAGTTTTTGGTTTCAAATTGAATAATAGATCTGTGGGCTAGAGATTGTCAAAAGTTTAAGCCGAGCGGTCAGAAGTGAAATTGCCTCTTCCTTTTTCCCAAGTAGAGTATCATTAGGCGTGAATAGAAAAGTCATTAAGTACATAATACATGTGCTTTATGAGTAGTGGTGGCAAATGAGAGGGTTTATAATGGGTCAAACAAAATATGGGTCACAGTGCAACCCGTCCATATTTATGCGAGTCAAAACCGGGATGTGTGACTAATGGGTTGGGTCAAAGACGGGTTGACCCATTTTACATATGAGTGAGAACCCATTTTATTTCTAGTGAAGAATCTATTGCTCAATAAGAGATATAAGAATTATTTTAGTGAACAGAAGAACTTGAAAAACAAACTTACGTCAAAAGCTCGTTGCAATAGCCGAAATTTACTTTTAAAATTACTTTTAAAATTATATACAATCCAAGATTAAAATTACTCTTCCCAGCGTATGAATTACCCATTTGTATCCAAAACTTAGTTTGCAGTGTACATGTATACTGATAGATAGAAAGGATAAGTATTTTCATTATACAATTTATAATATTATCATAAACCAGTCTCTCTCCATGTGCGTTGCACGTGTATCATATATCGTTTATTAAAGTTATAATGGATACATATTATAAAGTATAAATTTAAATACACCACAAGCTAGGATTCTCATGTAACGTTAACATCTTTTATTAATAAAGTTAAAAGATATACCCTCCGATCAATTCTATCTCTATTCTTCTAGCTTTCATGCTATCAATTAAATTTTGGTATGTCTCTATATTTTAAAATTTGGTTGCTCCAATAGACGATGTCAGAAAATCATTCTTTGATCTACTTTATCTTCACTATATCCTTCAGCTTTAACAATATCAATTACGCCTTGATATAATTGTCTCTCAAGGTTGACTGCTCTTTTGTGGAGTATCCAAACCTCGCCTTTTCTCTTTTAATGTATTTGACATGCACAAAATCATAAAAATGATGAACTTTAGTGTCGTTTTCTCCCTGTACTTTTCTAAAAGGATCCGAATATACTAAAATTATATTATCCTAATATTTACAAAGTATATTGCGTATAATGTAAGTTCAAGAATATAATAAACTAAAAGCAGTATAATAGAGACTAACAAAACTGTAGGCAAAATAAAAGGGCAGTTGTCACGATTCGAAATTCTCACCTTCAGAACCGTAATGGCGTCTAACATTTTACTTGCTAGGCAAGCCAAAATTAGAATATAATTAGCCATTTTAATAAAATTTTAAATTAATTAATACCAAGGAAATAAATGCGGAAATAATATCTAAAATAATCTATAATAATCGCGATATCTAAATACCATCCGAGAACTGGAGTCAAAAGTACACGAGCTTCTAGAATGATACAAATAAGGGTCTGAATAAAATAAAGTTGTCTGAAAGCAAACACACAACTAAGGTAAAGTAGACGGGGACTTCAAAACTGCGGACGTTGTGCAGTTATACCTCAAGTCTCCTCTGGGTAGCTGAAATCCGAGCAAGTCTATGGTACGCCACTAGGACCAACTCCGAAATCTGCACAAGAAGTACATAGTGTAGTATCAGTATAACCGACCCCATGTACTGGTAAGTGTCGAGCCTAACCTCGACGAAGTAGTGACGAGGCTAAGGCATGTCGCTTACATTAACATGTACGCTAATAATAATAATAATAATAATAATAATAATAATAATAATAATAATAATAATAATAATAATAATAATAATAATAATAATAATAACAGGAATAGTAGTAAGACCGGTAAATAATATTAATAATTGAAATCAATTCAGCAGTCACAATCCATGATCTTGTTTCCATTGCGGCGTGCAACCCGTTCCCCCAAGATAAATTTTAAATAAGTTTATTGCAGTGTACAACCCGATCCCCCAATATAGACTTTTAAAAAAGTCTGTTGCGGCATGCAACCCTATCCCCCAATATATTTACTTTCATCTCTGTTGCTGCGTGCAACCCGATCCCCCAATATATTTTAACAACTCATAAATATAATAAAATTACTCCAATAAATACCAAGTTCAATAAAAAACTATTAAACATTAAGGCACATAATAATTATAATTTATTTATGAACAAACAATGACAATTAGCAATTAATTATAAAAATCATGAAAAAAATAGGCAGTTTAATATTTAATATGCTACATGTCAAATAGAAACTAAGACACATACGTCAAATAAGCATGTGACAATTATTGCAGGAATTCAAGAATTAATATTTGACAAGGAATATGAGTGAAATAATTAATATAATAATTAATTCATGATTTAAAATAATTTATGAATTTTCAAGTAATTATGCGAACAATTAATTTGACGACGTATAGACACTCGTCACCTTGCCTATACGTCATATACATGCATCTCACATAACAAATAATTTAAGGGTTCTATTCCCTCAAGTCATGGTTAACCACGACACTTACCTCGCTTAGCAACCAAATTTCAAGAATCCAATAAACCTTTGCCTCGCGAATTCGTGTCTGAAATCCTCAAATCTAGTCATAAACAATTCAATATACTCAATACAAATCGCAGGAATTGATTCCATATGAATTTATAATTTTTTCGGATAAAAATTCGAAATTTATTTTAAAACTAAACAGTGGGAACCACGTCTCGATTTCCGTAAAAAGCCCGTGAAATCCGAACACTTGTTTCGATACGAGTTCAACCATACAAAAATTATCGAATTCCGACATCGGATTGGCTTTCAAATCTTCATTTTACATTTTTGGAAGATTTTATAAAAACCTAATTTTTCTTCTATAAATTCACGGATTCATGATGTAATTGAGTATGAAATCATGAAATATAATTAATATAGGATAAGGAACACTTACCCCAATGTTTTCCCATGAAAATCGCCCTAAATTCGTCTTACCCGAGCTCAAAATCTGTCACGACCCGAAATTCTCACCTTCGGACCGTGATGGCGCCTAACATTTTACTTGCTAGGCAAGCCAACGTTAGAATAATATTAATTAATTTTTAAATAATCTTTAAATTATTAATAATCAAAAAAACAAATGCGGAAGCAAAGTTTAAAATAGAGTGAATAATCCATAAAACAACGGTGTCTAAATACCATCCCAGAATTGGTGTCACAAGTACACGAGCTTCTAGAATAAATACAAATAAAGGTATGAATAAAATAAACCTGTCTGGAAACAAACACACAGCTAAAGTAAAGTAGACGGGGACTTCAGAACTGCGGACGCTATGCAGTTATACCTCAAGTCTCCTCTGGTAGCTGAAATCCGAGCAAGTCTATGGTACGCCGCTGGGACCAACTCCAAAATCTGCACAAAAAGTACAGAGTGCAGTATCAGTACAACCGACCTCATGTACTGGTAAGTGCTGAGCCTAACCTCAACGAAGTAGTGACGAGGATAAAGCGGGTCACTTACATTACCTGTACGCAATATTAGTAACAACAACAATAGTAGAAATAAATTAGGTAACTCGTTTATAATAATTGTAGCCAACTCAGCAGTCATAACCAATTATCATTTCTATCAATTCTGTTGCAGCGTGCAACCCGCTCTCACAATATATTCACATTTAGTTCTGTTGCGGCGTGCAACCCGCTCCTCCAATATATTCATTTTAATCAAGTCTATTGCGGCGTGCAACCCGATCCCCCAATATATATATGTATATATATGTATGTCGACTTTTAAATAAGTCTGTTGCGGCGTGCAACCCGATCCTCCAATATGGACTTTTAATAAGTCTGTTGCGGCGTGCAACCCGATCCTCCAATATATTCATTATAATCAATCTTGTTGCGGCGTGTAACCAGCTCCTCCAACATATTCGTTTACCAATTCTTATAGAAAAATTTCTCCAATCAATGCAACAATTAATATAAAATTATAAGATAACAAGCATACACTAATTATGATTTAATTACGAACAAACAAAGGCAAATAACAAATTATTATAGAAATCAGAGAGAAAATATACAGTTTAATATTTAATATGCTAAATGTCAAATAACAATTAAGGCACATAATTCAAATATCATGTAACAATTAATGCAGGAATTCAAGAATTAATATTTGACAAAGAATAGGAGAGAAACAAATATAGCAATTAATTCATAATTTAAAATAATTTATGATTTTTCAAGTAAATACGCAAACAATTACTTTGACGACGTATAGACACTCGTCACCTCGCCTATACGTCGTTCACATGCATTTCACATAACAAATAATTTAAGGGTTCTATTCCCTCAAGTCAAGATTAACCACGACACTTACCTCGCTTTGCAAATTCCAATCAATTACTCAACCCAACTTTTCCTTTTAAATTTGCCTCCGAAAGCTTCAAATCTATTCACAAACAATTCAATATACTCAATACGAATCAAAGGAATTAATTCCATATAAATTTATAAATTTTCCGGATAAAAATCCAAAATTTATTTAAATATTCGACAGTAGGACCCACATCTCAAATCTCAGAAAAACTTACGAAATCCGAACACCCATTCCGAGACGAAACTAACCATACAAAAAATATCCAATTCCGATGTCAAATGGACCTACAAATCTAAATTTTTTGGTTTTGGAAAGTTTTACAAAAATTCCAATTTCTTCCGTCAAAATCCGAAATAAATGATGAATATAGACTTAGATTTATGAAATACAATCACTATATGATAAAGAACACTTACCCAGTCCGAAATCATGAAAAACTCCTTAGAAATCTCCCCTAAGCCGAGTAATAATTGAGGGTTTGTGAAAAATGGGAAAAATCCCGTTTTAGTTCTGTTTTAAGTCACAGGCGTCAGGCCTTCTTCGCGTTCGTAAAGGGCCTGTCGCGTTCGCGATGAATAGCAGCCCGTGGCTTTCACGTTCGCGAGCCCTCTTCGTGTTCACGAGTCCTCCTTCGCGTTCGCGAAGGCTTTTTCCCCTGGCCTTCGCGTTCGCGTGCCAGTGCTTGCGTGCGCGTAGAAGGACAACTGACCCCTCCCCCAGGCCTCTAAAGCTTCGCGTTCGCGTTGAGCTGGTCGCGTTCGCGAAGGGTAAAGTCAACATAGCTTCGCGTTTGTGACCCAATCTTCGCGTTCGTGAAGAAGGAGAATTCAGCCAGCCCATTTTGCTTTTCGCGTTCGTGAGAGTACATTCGCGAATGCGATGAAGGAAATACCAGAAGCCTGAAGTTGCAGAAAAACCAGATTTTCTAAGTTCAAACCAAACATGCACACAAGTCTTAAAACATCATACGAACTTGCTCGCGCGATCAAATCGCCAAAATAACACCTAGAACTATGAATCAGACACCAATTCAAAGGCAATTTTCAAGAAAACTTTAAATCTTATATTTTTACAACCGAACGTCCGAATCACGTCAAATCAACTCTGATTCTCACCAAATTTGGCAGACAAGTCATAAGTATTATAGTGGACCTATACCGGGCTCCCGAACCAAAATAGAGACCCGAGGTGAATAAATCCAACTTCAGTAATTTCTTTAAAATCATTAAGCTTTCAAGCTTTTAATATTTCATCACAATTCCATATCTCGGGCTAGGGACCTCGGAATTCGATTCCGGCCATACATCCAAGTCCCAAATCACGATACGGACCTAACGGAATTGTCAAAATACTGATCCAGATCCGTTTGCTCAAAATGTTGACCAAAGTCAACTAGTTGAGTTTTAATGCTCTATTTCACATTTTAATCCATTTTTCACATAAAAACTTTCCGAAAAATTGTACGGACTGCGCACGCAAGTCGAGGAATTATACATGGTTCTTTATGAGGTTTTAGAACACATAATTACGTATTAAATTTAAAGATAATATTTTGGGTCATCACAAAATTGAAAATGGTGGAAAATGGGTCGAAATCCCATTTCCAGAACTTAAGTTCTATTTTCCCAGATTGTTTCTCATCTCGATAGCGGGAATTCGTTCGCGATTGCATAGAAAATTTTTTGCCTAGGTCAATTTTACTCTTCGCGATTGCGGATAACTCTTTGCGATCGCGAAGCATATTTTGGTTTCCCAGACTTTTAACTCTACACGATCGCGTAAATGGCCATGCGATCGATGAGTGCATTTTCTCAACCTTACGTGATTGAGTCATAACTTGTGCGATCGCGTAGCACAAATTTGGTGCTTTAGCTTCTGCCTCATTCCTTCCTCTCGGACGCGAGGCTTCGACCGCGAACGCGAAACTTTGCACTTCGACCCTTCACGAACGCGTGAACTAGGTCGCGAACGCGAAGCACAAAATGTTCAAGTCCAACTTTCCTCTTCGCGATCGCAGGAATGGCTTCGCGATCGCGAAGCATAACTCACCAAATGATATCAGAAGCTAAAAACCAGATTTTTCTCAAAGTTCAAATGGTCCGTAAGCTATCCGAAACTCACCCGAGCCCTCTGTGCTCCAAACCAAACATCCACACAAGTCCAAAAACCTCATACGAACTCGCTTGCGCGATCAAAACACCAATTTATGTAACGACCCGATAGGTCGTTTTAAGAATTAACGCCCTATTCAGTGACTTAAGGTCTCGAACAACTTCGTAAAAAATATTATGACCCGCGGGTGTGGTCGAGTTTGATTTTCGAAAGATTCGAAATTTAATTAAAAGAACAATTCTTATTTAGAAGCTTAAAAGGAAAGAGTTAGGAGATTTGACTTTGAGCAAATGACCAGAATGGAATTTCAATGATGAGAATAGCTCAATTACGTCAATTATGACTTGTTTGCAAAATTTGAAGTCATTCCGAATTGATTTGATACGTTTCGGCGCAAAATATAGAAGTTGGGAGATTCGAAAACTCATAATTCGATTCGAGGCGCGATTCATAATTTTGGCATTGTTTGACAAGATTTGAAGCCTCCACTAAGTTCGTATTGTATTTTGGGACGTGTTGGTATATTTGGTTGAGGTTCCGAGAGGCTTGGGGTGTATTTTTGGATCATTGGTTGAGAGATTAGTAAAGTTAAGAAATTTGGGAGTTTGGACATGATCAATATCGGGTCAAGACGACCTCTTTTCAGTGTTTTGAGTGCGCGAGCAAGTCCGTAGCGTATTTTATGATTGAAATTCATATTTGGTTTGTGTCCGGGAGGTTCCGGATGAGTTTCGGGAGTGCTGAGACAAAAGGGAAGTGCGGACCTCAGGGGAGTTGTGCGGACCGCACTTCAGTCCGCATCGGAGTGTGCGGACCGCACAATTTTGTGTGCGCGCCGCACTTAGTAACTCTCAGATTTGATGGTCCGACTTCGGAAGCTTATATCTTTTGATCCACAAGGCATTTTGAGATGATTCAAAAACAAAAATTATATCCCTTTGTGTCTAGTTTCCAGAATGGTAAAGAAGTCATCTTTTGGACATCGGTAGAGAAAGTTATGGCCATAATACTAAAGCCTAATAGTGCAGTCACTAAAAGGATACGACCGCACCATTTTTGTGCAACCGCAGAGCTTGGGATGTGCGGCCGCACTTGGAATTGTGCGGACCGCACATGGTGAGTTCAGAGAATGTACTATATAACCGAGGCTTAGGTTATTATTTTATTTTTGGACCTTGGGAGCTCGGTTTGTGACGATGTTTTGTGAGTTTTTCAAGAAATACATTGGGTAAAGTTCTATAACCAAGAGTGATTATATTTCATAAATCCATGTCTATATTCATCATTTATTTCGGATTTAGACGGAAGAAATTGGAATTTTTGTAAAATTTTCCAAAAAACGAAAATTTAATATTTGAAGGTCTATTTGACATTGGAATTTGATAATTTTAGTATGGTTGAACTCATATCGGAATGAGTGATCGAATTTCGTGAAAATTATGCCAGATTCTGACATGCGGGTCCCGCGTTGACTTTTGTTGACTTTTTGGAATTAATTTTTAAGTCGACGTTTTATTATCCAGAATTATTTTCGATGAATTTTTAATGAAGTTATACAACTGATTTGAATAGATTTGAGCGGTCCGGAGGTCAATTCAAGCAAGAAGACGATTTTGGAATATCGGCATAACTACTAAAAGGTAAGTGTCTTGCTTAACCTCGAGTGGGGGAAATACCCCATAGACACTGAGTATTATATGCAAACTGTGTAATTGAAAACCATGTACGCGAGGTGACAAGTACATACTTGGTTTATTGTGCAAATTTCATGGATTAAAATCCTTAGACGCCCTTAGGTATTAAATTGGAAATTATTGACACTTATTAAATCCTTTATTTGTCATGTCTAGATCCTTGTTTGTTAAAATTATTTTATATGATTATTTGGTGTGATTTCCACCTTGATTTTATGTGAAATATTATTTTGTTGAGCTGTTCACTTCTGGATATTTTTGTTAAGATTTTGTGCACATTATGGTCGAGCCATGAGCTCCTTATTGTGGAAAATTATGTATTGTTGATTTCTGTGGCAAGTTGTAATATTTGGGCACTTGATGTGCAATTTGTGATATTTTGTAAGATTTGAGCACTTGATGTGCAATTTTTGATATGTTGTAAGATTTGAGCACTTGATGTGCAATTTGTGATATGTTGTAAGACTTGAACACTTGATGTGCAATTTGTGATATGTTGTAAGACTTGAGCACTTGATGTGCAATTTGTGATATGTTGTAAGACTTGAGCACTTGATGTGCAATTTGTGAAATGTTGTAATATTTGGGCACTTGAGGTGCAAGCTATATTATCCTGTGATATTTGGGCACTTGAGGTGTGATTTGTGAAATTGATACGTATGCGGTGAGATAAGGGTGACTTGAAACGCGTGGCTAGTAGGGGAACTACTAGAAGTCATGCGGTAATATAAAGTTAGGGTGTTGAAATGCATGCAGTGAGATAAGAGTGGCTTGAAACGCGTGGCTAATAGGGGAACTACTAGAAGTCATGCGGTATGATAAGGGTGGCTAAAACGCGGGATGTTATTTCGGGAAAAACGATTTCTTTAAAATTAAATGTAAAGGCTCATGCGGTGATATAAGGAAATGAGATATTGTGAATTTATTTATGATTTGGGACTACGAGACGTTACCTCGGGAGTGCCCTGTTGATATTTCTTTATTTATGTTTTTGTCTTGGGTGAGTTTGTTTCATTTAATATGTAAATTCTTGTCTTCTTCCGTGATGTACTAGTTGACTTTATTATTATGTGTTTTGTGCTCATAGTTATATTGTGTTGCACGTGACTCTAAAGAAGTATATTTTTGGTTTTTCTTACTGATTTTCGATGATTGAGTTGATTTAAATAAAATAAATTATTATGTTTTAAATTAAATAGTTTTACATCTAAATTAGTAGTTAACTGATGCTTTAATTTAAGTGCAAATATTATTTTCTTTACCCAAATAATTTCTAAAATAAATTCATTTCTTTGTTGATTTTCTTACTTGATTTAAAAATTATAAACTTACTTTATTGAAAATAAATTGATATTGCGGATCTTATATACATTTATTATTGACACGTGAGTTGTCCGTGTGGTTGTGATAGAAATATGGGCACGAGGTGTCGTGAAAAATATGAAAGTGGGCTAAGACCCGTAATTTTTATGATTGTCAAATGAGGTGTCACATGGTGACTTTTACTTGAAAAATATATTTATTTGAAAGAAGTATATTCAAAATATATTTATTTAAAAGAAATATATTCGAAACATACTTGTCTTAAATAATAATATGTGAAGGAATTATATTTGAAGGACTTGATTAATTGATTTTACTTGTGTTTCTTATTCGTCTGAGCAATAATTATGATGTTCTTGTTGCCTTGATGTTATATCACTAGTTGATTTTGTTGTTATCATTGTTAGTTATTTTTCAGTACTTTTGTATACTGCTATATTGCACATGTTAGTTGACTAGTGAGTGTCTTGACTGTACCTCGTCACTACTCCACTGAGGTTAGTCTTGATACTTACTGGGTACCGACTGTGGTGTACTCATACTACACTTCTGCATATTTTTGTGTAGAGACAAGTATTGGATATATCAGACTTGAGCAGAGTTAAAGCGGGACCGTAAGGATTCAAGGTAGAGCTGTTTGGTCGTTACAGTCCCTTGGAGTCTTTTCATTTCATTGTACTGTTAATTTTTAATCCAACAGTATTGTATATTCAGTCATCGTGATCAGCCCATGCATTCAGTTAGAATTCGTGACTCAGTACTACCAGTCTTGGGAGGTTGTATATTCATATTTATTTCGCTGTTAGTTTTGGTTACTTATTTAATTAAAAAAAATGGCTTCAAAATGTAATTGAAATCGGCTTACCTAATTTTAGAGACTAGGTGTCATCACGACTCCTGTGGTAGAATTTTGGATCGTGACAATTTAACACCTAGAATTACGAATCGGACACCAAATCAAATGAAATTTTTAAGAAAACTTTAAAACTTCTATTTTCACAACGGAAGGTCCAAATCACGTCAAATCAACTCCGTTTCTCACCAATTTCGACAGACAAGTTATAAATTACATAACAGACTTATGAAATTTTTCAAAACTCGAATCCATCCCCGATATCAATAAAAGTTAATTTGTAGTCAAACTTGGAAATCTTTAACCTTTAAATCACTAGCTTCCGTTAAATGGTCATAACTTGAGTTAGGGACTTCCAAATTAAATTTCGGGCATACGTCCAAGTCCCAAATCACGATACGGACCTACCGGAACTGTCAAAATACTGATCCGAATCTGTTTACTTAAAATATTGACCAAAGTCAACTCAATTGAGTTTTAAGACTCTATTTCACATTGTAATCAATTTTTCATATAAAAACTTTCCGCAAAAATTATACGGATTGTGCACGCAAGTCGAGGAATGATGAATAGTGCTTTTCGAGGTCTTAGAATACATAATTAATAAATAAATTTAAAGATGACATTTGGGTCATCACAGCAGTCTGGTGCACTAGGCTCCCGCTATGCGCGAGGTTCGGGGAAGGGCCGGACTACAAGTGTCTATTGTACACAGTCTTACCCTATATTTCTGCAAGAAGCTATTTCCACGGCTTGAACCATTGACCTCCTGGTCACATGGCAACAACTTTACTGTAGGCAAATATATGTGTGAATTCATCTTTCTAGCTCAAATATACGCAGAACCTTACATCTTTCTCAAGAACAAGAAGCAAATAATAGTATAGTTAATTATAGGTTATATAACAACATCTTTCATTAAATATTGATATTCTAGAGCTATTTATATTACTAAAGATTTTACTATAAAGCTTTTAGATACTTTATTAGAGTTCTTTTTTTAATCTTGTTTCACAAGAAAAGATAGCTAAAGAGGAAATAGTCAAATGACAATGATGAAAGAAGAAAGGGGACGGCAATTAAGTTTCAACTAAATTTATAAATGCAATTTTTTGTTTTATAAGGAGTTGTTTCACTTTTGAACTTTTATTTTGATCAAGTCATATTTCATATGTAAATTTTGCATTAACCTCTCCTTGCAGAAAAATAAATATAGCGTTTGAAATACAAGGTTTTAAGTACATAATTTTTCTAAATTTAAAATTAACATACTTAAAACTACATAAAAATTATATTATAACTCTAATACTTAAAATATTTTAGAGAAAGTATTGTCATATAAAATAATTTTACGCACAAAAGAATTTAAATACAACTCCACTGGCACAACTTGTCTGACTGCATTCAAGATTTAAGATATAAAACCAAAGGCAACATAAGCTAAAATATGAATAAGGTACAAAAGTGATCCTATTGTAATGACATTAAAATAGTAAGAATTTAAAACATAAAAAGTCGTACATAAAAAACGGGTCCATTTTCTAGAATGCGAACAACTAAGATAAGAAACTAATCAATCTCAACGTATAACAACATGCATATGAATCATTTTGAGGTATTATTATATGCAAAGTGTAGATTTCATGAGAAAATTAATCTTGAGTAAATTGATGGCTTGAAAAGTAAAGAAGAAAGAGTATTTTCATGACACAAATTCAAGCATTAAAAATAGCAGCATTGGAAGCACAACTCTTTCATTACAAAGGTATTCAAAACGATTATATCATGAACGGAGTTCTACATAAGTAATCTTAAACAATCATCTTTCGTTATGGAAGCCGACTTCTTTTAAAATTCTCTTTATTTGCCCTCCGTAGAATTTACAGTACTGTGAGTGCACAATTGGCAAAGTTATGTTGTTTCACAAGTGCAGTGTATATTTTGGTCATTTGGCGGGCAATATTATATACTTAAGGAACTCTTCTGCATGATCACACGTTATAGTTTTCAGTCTTATAAATAAAAATATGATAGATGTGAAAAGTTGCAACGGTTGAATGAATCATGTTGCAAAGAAATGTCTTCTAGTGAAAAAAGCATAATAACTTTCTTCGGCTAATGAAATTGCTTTCATTTTTTTTTCATACGACATGTTTCTCTGTGCATTTTTGTAACGACCCGACTTATCGTTTTAAGAATTAGCGCTTCGTTTAGCGATTTAAGGTCAGGAGTAACTTTATGATGTGTATTATGACTTGCGTGTGTGGTCGAGTTTGGTTTTCGGATGATTCGGGATTAAATTGAAAGAACGATTCTTATATTTGATGCTTAAACAAAAAGAGTTGACCGGAGTTTGACTTTTGAGCAAACGATTCCGGAATGGAATTTCGATGATTCCAATAGTTTCGTATAGTGATTTTGGACTTAGGCATCTGGGTATTTATTTTGATGTCCGTAATTGAATTTGGCTTGAAATGGCAAAAATAAGAAATTGAAGGTTTGGAAGTTTGACCGGGGAGTTAATATTTTGATATCGGGGTCGGAATCTGATTCTGAAAATTGGAATAGGTCATTTATGACTTGTGTGCAAAATTTGAGGTCAATCAAACTTGATTTGATAGGTTTCAGCATCGAATGTAGAAGTTGAAATTTCTTAGTTTCATTAAATTTGAATTGAGGTGCGATTCGTCGTTTCGATGTTGTTATATGTGATTTGAGGCCTCGAGTAGGTCCGTAATATGTTTTGGGACTTGTTGGTATGTTCGGGCGGGGTCCCGAGGGGCACAAATGAGTTTCAGACCATTTTTAGTTGTTGGTTTTTAGCCACAGAGGTATGCATCGCGATCGCGGACAAACGGTCGCTTTAGCAAAGAGCAATTTTGTTGTTTGGACACTGTGAATCGCGATCGCGGAAGACTTTTTGCGATCGCGTAGAGAAAAATTCTGCTGCACTAACTTGACTTTGGAAGCTTATATTTCGCAATATATAAGGAATTTGGAGATGATCCAAAAATGAAAGTTTTAGCTTTTTGTATCTAGTTTTCAGAAAAATAAACCATTTAGCATTTATAGTTGTGTACAAAAGGTTATGATTGATAAACTACAGGTTATCTGGGAAGAGTTTGGAAATCGCGAAGAAGAAATTGCTGCTGCACAAGGTTGACTTTGGAAGTTTATATCTCAAAATCTATAAGGAATTGGGAAATGAGTGAAACATAAAAGTTATAGCCCTTGCTGTCTAGTTTTCGAAAAGTCTAACCATTTGTAATTTAGAATTTTATACAAAATGTTATGACCATTAAACTAGAGGTTGTCTGGAAGAGTTGGGAGTTTGTGATTCGCGATCGCGATTGGTTTTCCGCGATCGCAAAGAGCAATTTTTGATCTTGAAAATTTTGTGCTTCGTGATCGCGAAGGGTAAATCCCTGGACAGAACATATATTCGGGGGTTTGGTCATTTTCTTTATTTTTGGATTTTTGGAGCTCGGTTTTGAGCGATTCTGGAGGGATTTTTCACAAGCTTGATTGGGGTAAGTGTTCTATATCCGAAAGTGATTATATTTCATAAATCCATGGTTATATTCATCATTTAATTTGAGATTTGATGGAAGAAATTGAGATTTTTGCAAAATCTTTCAAAAACAAAAATTTTAGATTTGGAGGTCGATTCGATATCGGAATTTGATAAAATTGGTATGGTTGAACTCGTATCGAAATGGGTGCTCGGATTTCGTATTCTGTCGGGTTCCGAGATGCGGGCCCCTTGTTGACTTTTGTTGACTTTTTTATGTGAATTTTTAAGTCGACACTATATTATCCGAAATTATTTCCGATGAATTTTAATGAAGTTATACAATTAATTTGGATAGATTTAAGCTGTCCGGAGGTCAATTCAAGGAAGAAGGCTATTTTGGAATATCAGCCTAACTTCAAAAAGTTAAGTATCTTGTCTAACCTTGAGTGGTAGAATTACCCCTTAGGCATTGAGTTATATGTGCCATTTGTGTAATATGAAAGCCGTGTACGCGAGGTGACGAGTACGTACTTGGTTTATATGTGCAAATTATCTCGGTTAAAATTCATAGACACCCTTAAGTATTAAATTGGGAATTGTTGATACTTATTAAATCCTTTATTGTCATGTCTCATTCCTTGTTTGTCTAGTTTGTAATTTATATGATAATTTAGTGTGATTGCCACTTGAATTTTTATGTGAATTCCGTGTATTTGTTGATTTGATATTTCTTGAAAATAATCACATTATGGATTTTCCATCTGCAAATAATTAAGTAAATAAATTTAAATTGAGGCGTTAACATATTTATCAAAATTTGGATTTAAGAAGAGGTTGTTCTTGTTGAATTATTCTTTCGTCCTTGCTCTTGCATATTTACTTTGGGACTACGAGGCGGTACCTCGGGAGATCTCCCATGTACTGCATAATTACTTTGGGACTACGAGATAATTTCTCGGGAGATCCCCCCTGTCTTGCATATTTACTTTGGGACTACGAGGCGGTACCTCGAGAGACCCTCTGTCTTGCATATTTATTTTGGAACTACGAGCCGGTACCTGAGAAGATCCTCCTGTTGAGCATTTACATTTGGGTTTACGAGGCGATACCTCGGGACCACCCCTGTTGTTTATCTCTATTTGTTGTGTTGTTACTTATCTGTAAATTCTTGTCGTTTACTTCTCAGTCATTTCATTAAATTATTATGTCTTCTGCCTTGTGAATTAATTGTACGGTTGTGATAGAAATATAGGCACGAGGTGCCGTGAGATATGAAAGTGGATTGAGACCCGAGATTTTTAGGATTATGAGGTGAGGTGTCAACCGATGATTTTATTTGAAAGAAACTATATTCGAAAGATTTTATTTGAAAGAATTATATTCGAAAGGTTTTATTTAAAAGAATTATATTTGAAAAGTTTTTATTTTAAAGAATTATTTTCGAAGGATTTGATTTAAAAGAATTTTATTCGAAAGGTTTTTATTTAAAAGAATCATATTCGAAAGATATTTATTTGAAAAAAATATATGGGGAGGTATTTACTTGAAAGATTTACATTCGTAAGATATTTATTTGGAGGAATTATGTTCGGGATATATTAAATTGAAAGGATTACATTATAAAGATTTTTATTTGAAAAACTTATAGATATAAGATGTATATTTTGAAGGACTTGATTAATTGGTTGCACTTGTCTTTATTATTCGTGTGAGCAATATTTATGGTGTTCTTGTTGTCTTGTTGTTTATATCATTTTTTGGTTATTGTTGCTATCAGTGTTATCCGTTTTCTATTATTTTTGTTTGCTATGTTGCACATGTTATTTGACTAGTGAGTGTCTTGACTGTACCTCGTCACTACTCCACCGAGGTTAGTCTTGATACTTACTAAGTACTGATTATGGTGTACTCATACTACACTTCTGCATATTTTTGTGCAGAGCCAGGTATTAGAGATATCGTACTCGGGCAGAGTTAGTGTGTTGATCGCAAGGATTCAAGGTAGAGCTGCTTGGTCGTCGCAGTCCCTTGGAGTCTTTCCATTTTTATTGTACTGTCACTCTTATTCGAATACTATTGTACACTCGATCTTTGAGATTATTGCATATATTCAGTTAGAGTTTGTGACTCATTATTACCAGTCTTGGGAGGTTGTTATATTTGTTTCTGCTTTTGGTTTTGACACTTGTATTAAATTATATGTTTTAAAAAAAATGACTAGAAATATAATTGTAATCGGCTTACCTAGTCTTAGAGACTAAGTGACATCACGACGCCTGTGGTAGGATTTTGGGTCGTGATAATTTTTTAATCACTATTATGCCATTTAAAAAAATTACTCTCTCAAAGTGTTAGTATATACATATAGCGGAAGTGTTAAACTGGCTTCCCCAAGCGGTGGAAACTCTTCGAATTGCAACGATTAACATGATTTTTTTTGTGTAAGCTAAATAGGTTAGGTTTAAGAAGGGTAATTTAGTTGTCACGACCCAATTTCACCTATAGATCGTGATGGCGCCCAACACTACAGCTAGGTAAGCCAAGTTAATAAATTAAGCATATATTGATAAAATTTAAAACCAAGAAAAATAAGCAACTCTTAATTCAACCAATGTGTGTACAAAGACCTGGTATCACAAGTGTATGAGCATCTAGTAGATTATACAAAACCTCAAATACTGTCCCAAATAAAATAGACAGAATGAAAAATACAAGGAGTGACACTAGTAGCCGCAGAACGGCTCAGAAAGGCAGCTCACTCTTATGCCCCTGGATAGCGTGGATGTAAGACGATAGGTCCCACACTAGTACTTGCCTCAGGTCCTGCACAAAAAGTGCAGCAAGTATAGTATGAGTACGTAAACAACGTGTACTCAGTAAGTATCAAGTCTAATCTCGAAGTGGTAGAGACGAGATGGCCGACTTTGACACTCACTATGGGTCAATAATAATAATTAAAATACAACTAGAATATTTAAATCAACATGATTTAGAGAATTTACAATAATTTATTTAACCAACGGAAATAATCAAATTCCTTCAAATGCAACAATTCTCAATATATTAATTAAATTCCTTTAATTCAAATAATTTCTAATTTATAAATTAAATCTCATTTACAGGAATAACAATTAATTCCTTAACAAGCAGGCATAATAATTCATTAAATTCCAAGGATTCTCAAATTTATCAATTGGCTTCGCAAGCTGAAATAAGCTATTAAGGTATCATGTGATTATTATTATTAAGCATGATTTCTGCCGAGGACGTACGACCCATTCCAGAGTGTCGTGTACACTGCCGAGGGCCGTGCGGCACGATCCATAGATGCATCTATACTGCCGAGGCGTTCGGCCCGCTCCACAAGAAAGGAGGACATTTTCTTATGTGCCTCCAGAAGGAGAGTATATTTATTATAAGATAAATTCGGGAGGAAGAACAATTTCTTTTAACAATTAATTAATTTAAACAGAAAATCAAGCATATATAAGATTTCCATCCTTTAATATCTTTATCTAACAATTCACAATATATTCATATATATCCATTAATATTAATTTAACAAAGAATATAATGTACACAAGTAATTCATGCTTTGAGTCCTAAACTACCCGAAATTTAGCATTAATAGTAGCTACGCACGGACTCTCGTCACCTCGTGCGTACGTAGCCCCCGCAATTAGCAACAATTATTCAATTTAATCCCTATGAGGTAATTTACCCCTCACAAGATTAGACAAGATACTTACCTCGTATCAAAGTCCACTTTCCGATTGTCGCGTCGCGTAAAATTTTCGATTCAATGCCGAAAAATCTGAAATTATCCAAATGCATCTATTAAATAAATTCGAAATGCATCTATTAAATAAATAACCCTATCCAAAATGGTAAAATTCTTAAAATTTTTCCCGGGCCCACGTGCCTGAATTCTGGAAATTTTCGGATGGAAACGTTACCCATAATCTCAAGAACTCAAATATATAATTTCTACCCAATTCCAAACTATTTTCGTGGTTAAAATCTTATTTTTATAAAAATCTAGGTTTTTCACCTAAACCCTTGATTTCTAAGATTTACTAGTTATAATCTACCTATAATCTATGTATTTAATTCAAGGAGTGTGGAATTAACTTACCTTTCAATTGCTAGTTGAAATGTCCTCTCAAAAAGCTCCAAAATCGCCTAAGAATGGAAGAAAATGGGCTCAAAATGACTGAGCCCTGATTTTTAACACATTCTGCCCAACAGTCATTTTCGCACCTGCGGAAGAGGTACCGCACCTTCGGAAACATCCTCGTAGATGCGAGTCTCACTAGCCTTGGCCAAGCTCGCATCTGCGCACACTGCTTCGCACATGCACGATCGCAGGTGCGCCAAAATTCCGCATCTGCGGCGATGGCCTCCCCTTCCCTTTTTTCGCTTCTGCGCATAATCCTCGCATCTGCGAGAGTCGCACCTGCGGCTGTCCAAGCGCAGATGCGAACGTACAAGAAGCAGAAGGCTTCAATTCTTGTTCAAAATTTCCAAAATTGATCCGAGCCTCATGCAGTTAACACTCGGGATCCCCGAGGCCCCACCCGAACATACCAACAGGTTTGAAATCATAAAACGGACTCGCTCGAACTCTCGGAACGAGTTAAACAACATCAAATCTAAGAATCATACCCTAAACCAAATTGATTCAAACTTAAGAATTTCAAGTTCTTCAATTTACTTCCAATGCGCCGAAATATACTTAAACTACTCGGAATGACACGAAATTTTGCGTGCAAGTCTTAAATCACTATACGGAACTATTCCTAAACTCGGAATTCCAAACGGACTTCAATTACTCAAAATCCTACTCCAAATCAAATTTAAAGAAGTTTAAACCTTCAAATAGTTGATTTTTACTATTAAGCGTCAAAACGCTCTCGGGTTATCCAAAACCCGATTCGGACATACGCCCAAGTCCAAAATCATCATACGAACCTATTGGAACCGTCAAATCCCGATTTCGGGGTCGTTTTCTCAAAATGTTCACCGAAGTCAAACTTGGCCTTTTAAGGCTAACTTAAGGAACCAAGTGTTCCGATTTCAACCCAAACGCTTTCAATTCCCGAACCAACCATCCCCGCAAGTCATAAATTAATAAATGCATGTTCGGGGAGTTTTATTTTAGGGAACGGGTTTCTAAAAGTCAAAATGACCGGTTGGGTCATTACATTCTCCACCTCTTAAACAAATGTTCCTCCTCGAACATGTTTAGAATAATACCTGGAGTGCTAAATAAGTGTGGATATTTGCTCCGTATGTCCTCCTCGGCCTCCCAAGTCGCTTCCTCGACTGGTTGGCCCCTCCACTGGACCTTTACTGCAGAAATCCTCTTGGACCTCAACTGGCAAACTTGTTTATCAATAATGGCAAATGGCTCTTCTTCATAACCCAAACTCTTATCTAGCTGAACTGTGCTGAAGTCCAACACATGTGATAGGTCAGCATTATACTTCCGGATCATAGATATATGGAAAATCGGATGAACTCCCGATAGATTGGGAGGCAATGCAAGCTCATAAGCAACCTCCCCAACTCGTCTTAACACCTCAAATGGGCCTATAAACCTTGGGCTCAACTTGCCCTCCTTCCTGAAACTCATAATTCCCTTCATCGGTGAAACCTTCAAGAGAACTTTTTCACCTACCATAAATGATAAATCACGCGCTTTCTGATCCGTGCAACTCTTCTGTCTTGACTGTGCTGTACGAAGTTACTCCTGAATGAACTTTACTGTTACGACCCAAAATTTCTCACCGACGGGACCGTAATGGCGCGTAACATTTCACTTGCTAGGCAAGCCAACGTTAGAGAATCATTTACCAATTCCTTATTTTCGTTTAGCAATTAGCAATAATTAACTACGATAAAATATAACAAGTGCGAAATGTCATAAATCTATATTAACTACTACCACCCGGATCTGGAGTCACAATTCACGAGCATTCTAGAATTTATAACAAATAATAGTCTGAAAGAAATACAACTGTCTGAATGAAAGAAAACAGTAATACATAAAGGATAGACGGGGACTTCAAGGTCTGTGAACGCCGGCAGATCTACCTTGAGTCTCCGGACAGTGGACTAGTAGCAAATCTCGATCAACCTGAGCCGGTATCAAAATCTGCACAGAAAGTGCAGTGTGCAGTATCAGTACAACCGACCCCATGTACTGGTAAGTGTCGAGCCTAACCTCGGCGAAGTAGTAACGAGGCTAGGACAAGACACCCACATATAACCCGAACAATATAATCATGCTAGTGGAAATGATAGTAAATAAAGTAATAGCGCAGAAATAATGGGAAGGGAACATGCAGTGGGAGAATACAACATAAAGAGTGAGAATAATGAAAAGACAGAATTAAACAGAAAATCCTTAAACGAATTGAGCAATTAAGACAGCAAGGAAAACTGCACGGCATCACCCTTCGTGCTTTACACTCTTCCTCACAATATAATTAAATTAAATTATGCACGACATCACCCTTCGTGCTTTACACTCTTACTCACAATATAATTAAATTATGCACGGCATCACCCTTCGTGCTTTATACTTTTTCTCACAATATAATTAAATTATGTACGACATCACCCTTCGTGCTCTACACTCTTCCTCACAATTCACTGAATCAATAACAATGGATAGAGAGAAGTTTCACAAGAAATCAATATTTCATCAATGATTACTTTTACAATTTGACGTTTCAACATTTCAACAACAACAATAAGCATGGATAACAAGATTTAGGACTACAAATTTACAAGAAATGGAATTTCACTCGCATGCTATGACTCGACCACAACGTATAGATGCTCGTCACCTCAACTATACATCGTATTCAACAACAAAACACGTAGCAAATACTCACACAATACCTATTCCCTCAAGCCAAAGTTAAACACAACACTTACCTCGCTCTGAATACCACTTAATTATCAATCACATCTTTTCCTTTGGAATTCACCTCTAAACCACTTGTATCTATTCAAAAATGACTCATTAATATCAAATATTTCTAAAGGAATCGATTATATTTCATAAATTAAATTTCCAATTTTTTTCTCCAAAAGTCAAAAAGATCGACCCCGGGCCCGCTTGGTCAAAACCCGAGGTTCGGACCAAAATCCTCTTAACTATTCACTCCCCGAGCCCGAATATGTAATTAGTTTTGGAATCCGACCCCGAATTGAGGTCTAAATCCCCAAATTTCTGAAATTCCTAGTTTCTACCCTAACCCCTAATTTTACCATGAAACTCTAGATTTTTAGGTTTAATTCTAGTGAAATAAAGTAAAAGATTGAAAGAAACGAGTTAAGGAACACTTACCTATGATTTGGGGAAGACAATGTCTTTGAAAAATCGCCCTAGGCCTCCTATCCTTTTGAAACGAGAAGAAAATGACTGAAATCTGAATTAAATGCTCACTGCCCAGCGACCTTCGCACCTCCGGTGCTTTGGTCTCACATGCGCATCCGCATGTGTAGACGAGGTGTGCGCTTCTGCGAAAAAGGGCTGGTCCACCTGGGGCCGCACCTACGGATAGGGTTCCGCTTCTGCGGTTCCACTCTTGCGGAGAAAAGTCCGCATCTACGAAAAAACGAAGTCCAGGCCTGGGTCGCATCTGCGGGGCTTTCGCTCGCACCTGCGACAAAAGGCTCGTAGGTGTGGGCACACTAGATTTGGTGCACCAGCAGCCTTGTTAAGGTTTGAACTCAACTCGCGCATCGCCCGAATGGCACCCGAGCTCTCAAGGCTCCAAACCAAACATGCCTGCAAGTCTAAAAACATCATACAGACCTGCTCGCATGATCAAATCGCCAAAATAAAACTTAGAACTCTAAATTTTGTACCAAACCAAATGAAATTCTCAAGAACACTTTAAAATTACTATTTTCTCAACTGGACGTCCGAATCACGTCAAATCAACTCCGTTTCTCACCAAATTTTACAGACATGTCTTAAATATCATAATAAACTTGTACCGGGCTCCAGAACCAAAATACGGACCCGATACTAATAATGCCAAATATCAATCAATTCTTAAAAACAAATAATTTCCAAACTTTTAATTTTCATCAAAAAATCATAACTCAAGCTAGGGACCTCCGAATTTGATTCCGGGCATACGCCTAGGTCCCATAATTCGATGCGGACTCACCGGGACCGTCAAAATACGGATCCAGACTAGTTTACCAAAAGTGTTGACTGAAGTCAACTGAAATTAACTTTTAAGGTAAAAATTCTTATTTTCATTAGTTTTCAACATAAAATTTTTTCGAAAACCTGCTCGGACTGCGCACGCAAATCGAGAAGGGTAAAAATGAGATTTTTAAGGGTTATGAGCGCAGATTCGAGTTCTAAAACATAAGATGACCTTTTGGGTCATCATATTTACCTTTTCCAAGGCATCCTTTACCAAATCAGTACCATATAACTTAGCATCACCGGGCTCAAACCATCCGATAGGTGAATAGCATCGACGGCCATATAAAGCCTCAAATGGAGCCATCTCAATGCTGGATTGGTAATTGTTATTATAAGCAAACTCGACCAAAGGCAGGAAACGATCCCACTGACCTCCAAAGTCAATCACACATGCCCTGAGCATATCCTCCAAAA
Source organism: Nicotiana tabacum (assembly GCF_000715075.1). Lineage (NCBI taxonomy): Eukaryota > Viridiplantae > Streptophyta > Magnoliopsida > Solanales > Solanaceae > Nicotiana > Nicotiana tabacum. The sequence goes on from NC_134083.1 coordinate 48,238,590, forward strand.
TCTGAACTGTCCGCTCTGACTGCCCATCGATCTGCGGATGAAAGGCTGTGTTGAGCTCTACACGGGTCCCCAATTCACTCTGCACTGCTCTCCAGAAATGTGAAATAAACTGAGGGCCTCTATCTAATATAATAGAAATTGGCACACCGTGCAACCGAACTATCTCCTGAATATAAATCTGGGTCAACCTCTCTGAAGTATACGTAGTCACAACAGGAATAAAATGTGCCGACTTGGTCAACCTGTCAACAACCACCCAAACTGCATCAAACTTCCTCAAGGTTCGCGGCAACCCAACTACAAAGTCCATAGTAATTCGTTCCCATTTCCACTCTGGTATAGTCATCTGCTGAAGAAGGTCACCTGGCCTCTGGTGCTCATATTTAACTTGCTGGCAATTTAGACACCTAGCTACATACTCAACTATGTCCTTTTTCATTCGTCGCCACCAATAATGCTGCCTCAAGTCACGATACATCTTCGTAGCACCTGGATGAATAGATTAAAACTTAAGAATTTCAAGTTCTTCAATTTACTTCCAATGCGCCGATAAATACTTAAACTACTCGGAATGACACGAAATTTTGCGTGCAAGTCTTAAATCACTATACGGAACTATTCCCAAACTCGAAAATCCAAAAGGACTTCAATAACTCAAAATCCTACTCCAAATCAAATTTAAAGAAGTTTAAACCTTCAAATAGTTGACTTTTACTATTAAGCATCAAAACGCTCCCGGGTTATCCAAATCCCGATTCAGACATACGTCCAAGTTCAAAATCATCATACGAACCTATTGGAATCGTCAAATTCCGATTCCGGTGTCATTTTCTCAAAATGTTGACCGAAGTCAAACTTGGCCTTTTAAGGCTAACTTAAGGAACCAAGTGTTCCGATTTCAACCCAAACGCTTCCAAATCGCGAACCAACCATCCCTGTAAGTGATAAATTAATAAAATTATGTTTGGGAAGTTTTATTTTAGGGAACGGGTTTCTAAATGTTAAAATGACCGGTTAGGTCATTACATTAGTAATTTAATTTGTAAGTTAAAGGCTTCCCATTTTTAATATACTAGTCTCTATGTACATGCTTTACACGTATATCTCAAGTCAAATAATATATAATTTGCACAAAAGATAGTAAAATATTAATCGTCAAACAAAACTCATTAACTTGAACATGCACAACTTTTATCAAATTGATTTATCTTTTCTTGTAAACATAGGCTCTCCAGCAAAATTGAAGTTTGAGATTAGAAGAAAAATATAAAAGAACCATTAGAGAAAGCATGTAGTAGTAACTTCCTGTCGAGATAGTAAATTTTTTTATCCTATCAACTTACAATGTCTAGCAAAATTAGACTTTGCTTTAAAGAAAAAGGTTTAAGAAAATTATGCAACAAAACCTTCACGGAAGCAGCAAGAAATAACCCGACATGAATATCAGACGAAGCACACTCCAACTTCTGCGAACGGCTCTTTGGATATATGGATCTCATCTTACATCTCATCGAAGAAATTGAGTTGTATGTGCCATTTGTGTAATGTGAAAGCCGTGTACGTGATGTGACGAGTACGTATTTGGTTTATATATATAAATTAAGTCGGTTAAAATTCATACACCCTTCAGTATTAAATTGGAAATTGTTGGTACTTATTAAATCCTTTATTGTCATGCCTCCTTCCTTGTTTGTCTAGTTTGTAATTTATATGGTAATTTGGTGTGATTGTCACTTGAATTTTTATGTGAATTTCGTGTGTTTGTTAATTTGATATTTCTTGGAAATAATCACAGTATGAATTTTTCATTTGCAAATAATTAAGTAAATAGGTTTAAATTGAGGCGTTAATATATTTATCAAAATTTTGATTTAAGAAGAGGTTGTTCTTGCTGTGTTATTCTTCCGTGCTTGCTCTTGCATATTTATTTAGGGTCTACGAGGCATTAAATCGGGAGATCCCCATGTACTACATATTTACTTTGGGACTACAAGGCGTTTACTCGGGAGACCTCCCCTGTCTTGCATATTTACTTTGGGACTACGAGGCGGTACCTCGAGAGATCCCCCTGTCTTGCATATTTATTTTGGGATTACGAGGCGGTACCTCGGGAGATCCCCCTGTTGAGCATTTACATTTGGGTTTACGAGGTGATACCTCGGAAGCACCCCTGTTGTTTATCTCTATTTGTTGTGTTGTTACTTATCTGTAAATTCTTGTCGTTCACTTCTCAGTCATTTCATTAAATTATTATGTCTTCTGCCTTGTGAATTGACTGTATGGGTGTAATAGAAATTGTGCTAACCCAAAAGGTCCTCTATAAATTTAATAATTAATTATGTATTTTAATACCTCGAAAAATACTATTTTTCATTCCTCGACTTGGAGGTCCCTAACTTAAGTTATGGCCATTTAACGGAAACTAGAAATTTAAAGGCTAAAGATTTCCAAAATTTGACCACGGATTTGACTTTTTGATATCGGAGCCGAAATCCGATTTTGAAAATTGAAATAGCTCAGTTATATCATTTATGACTTGTGTGCCAAATTTGAAGTTATTCCGGATTCATTTAACATGTTTCGACACAAGATTTATAAATTGAAAAGTTTGAAACTCAAAAGTTCGAATCGAGGTATGAATTGTAATTTTAGCGCTGTTTAATGTGATTTTAGGTCTCGACTAAATTTTTAGAACTTGTTGGTATATTTAGTTGAGGTCGCGGGAGCCTCGGGTGGATTCCGGATGGTTAACGGATCAAAATTTGGACTTAAGGAAAAATCTAAAATTTTGGCCTTCTGGCGTAACCGCGCCTGCGGATTTTAGACCACAGAAGCGGTCAAGTTTCCGTAGAAACAGAAATCGTAGATGCGGTCAAGTTTCCGCAGAAGCGGAAATGCTGGACTGAACATATAAAAATCGGGAGTAGCCATTTTTACTCATTTTTGAGTTTTGAGTCTCGGATTTAGGCGATTCCAAAGAAAATTTTCACGAATTTGAATTGGGTAAGTATTCTATAACCAAAAGTGATTATATTTCATAAATCCATGTCTATATTCATCATTTATTTCGGATTTAGACGGAAGAAATTGGAATTTTTGTAAAACTTTCCAAAAAATAAAAATTTAAGATTTGAAGGTCCATTTGATATCAGAATTTGATAATTTTTGTATGGTTGAGCTCGTATCGGAACGGGTGTTCGAATTTCGTGAGTTTTCCGGAATTCGAGATATGAGCCCCACTGTCGATTTCTGAGATGAATTTCGGATTTTAATCTGGAAAATTAGTAAATTCATATGGAATTAGTTCCTATGATTTGTATTGAGTATATTGAATTGCTTCCGATTAGATTTGAGGATTTCGGATACGAATTCGCGAGGCAAAAGAGTGTTGGAATCTTGAAATTTGTTTGTAAAGCAAGGTAAGTATCGTGGTTAACCTTGACTTGAAGAAGTATGACTTATTTGTCTATTTGCTACGTGATTTAATGCGCGGGTACAATGTATATGTGGGTGACGAGTACTTATGCAATGTGGTCGAGTTAAAACATGCTGGTGGAATTTGTTTATTGTGAATAATTGCCTATTTAATTAAGAAATTCCTGCTTAAGTTTATTATTGATTATTTGATCATTATTCTTGAAATTATTATTTATTTAATTATGGTTGAATTTTTTGGAAGGTGAAGTTGGTATTCTAGTATTGTATTGATTGATAAGTGTATATCCCCGCATTTAAATACTCTTCCAAATTTATATTTTTAATTTCATGGTAAGGAAGAGTGTAAAAGCACGAAGGGTGATGCCGTGCCATTTTTATTATTTATAATATCATTGCCATGGTAAGGAAGAGTGTAAAAATACGAAGGGTGTTGCCATGTCATTTGTGAGTGTAAAGGCACAAATAGTGATGCCGTGTCATTTTCAGAGAGTGTAAAAGCACGAAGGGTGATGCCGTATCATTTTCAGAGAGTGTAAAAGCACGAAAGGTGATGTCGTGCCAAAGGAGAGTTAAAGCACGAATGGTGATGTCGTGCCAATTATTATTATCATTTAATTATCAGTTTATGAGAGGAATGAGAGTAAAAGCACGAAGGGTAGTGCCGTGCCATTTTCATATTATCATTTGCTCATTTTATTGTTGATGAATTAATTGGTTGCTAAGTGATACTTCTCCTGCTGAAATTATTATATCATTCTGTCACGATCCGAAATTCCCTCTTTCAGACCATGATGGCGCCTAACATTTCACTTGCTAGGCAAGCCAACGTTAGAATAATATTAACCAATTTTTAAACAATCTTTAAATTATTAATAATCAAGAAAACAAAAGCGGAAGAAAAGATTGAAATATAGTGAAATAATCCATAAAAATAACGGTGTCTAAATACCATCCCAAAATTGGTGTCACAAGTGTACGAGTTTCTAGAATAAATACAAATAAAGGTCTGAATAAAATAAAGTTATCTGGAAATAAACACACAGCTAAAGTAAAATAGACGGAGACTTCAGAACTGCGGACGCCATGCAGTTATACCTCAAGTCTCCTCTGGTAGCTGGAATCCGAGCAAGTCTATGGTACGCTACTGAGACCAACTTCAAATCTGCACAAGAAGTGCAGAGTGTAGTATCAGTACAACCGACCCCATGTACTGGTTAGTGTTGAGCCTAACCTCGACGAAGTAGTGACGAGGCTAAGGCGATTCACTTACATTAACCTATACGCAATATTAACAACAACAACAAATAATAGAAATAAATCAAGTAACTCATTTATAATAATTGAAGCCAACTCAATAGTCATAATTCATTATTATTTCAACCAATTCTGTTACAACGTGCAACTCGCTCTCACAATATATTCACATTCAATTCTGTTGTAGCGTGCAACCCGCTCTCCCAATATATTCCTTTTAATCAAGTCTGTTATATATTTATTTTAATCAAGTACATATATAGACTTTTAAATAAGTCTATTGCGGCGTGCAATCCGATCCCCCAATATTGACTTTTAAATAAGTCTATTGCGGCATGCAATCCGATCTCCCAATATTGACTTTTAATAAGTCTATTGCAGCGTGCAATCCGATCCCCCAATATTGACTTTTTAATAAGTCTGTTGCAGCGTGCAACCAGATTCTCTAATATGGACTTTTTAATAAGTCTGTTGCGGCGTGCAACCAGATCCTCTAATATGGACTTTTTAATAAGTTTGTTGCGGCGTGCAACCCGATCCTCCAATATGGACTTTTTAATAAGTCTGTTGCGGCGTGCAACCCGATCCTTCAATATATCCATTTCAATCAATTCTTATAGAAGAAATTTCCCCAGTAAATGCAACAATTAATATAAAATTATAAGACAACAAGCATACAATAATTATGATTTAATTATGAAACATACAATGACAAATAGGAAATTATTATGGAAATTAGGGAGAAAATAGGCAGTTTAATATTTAATATGCTAAATGTTAAATAATAATTAAAACACATAATTCAAATAGCATGTAACAATTAATGCAGGAATTCAAGAATTAATATATGACAAAGAATAGGAGAGAAATAATTATTATTATAATTAATTTATGATTTAAAATAATTTATGATTTTTCAAGTAAGCAGACAAATAATTAATTTCACGACGTATAGACACTCGTCACCTCACCTGTACGCCGTTCACATGCTTTTCACATAACAAATAATTTAAGGGTTCTATTCCCTCAAATCAAGGTTAACCATGACACTTACCTCGCTTTACAAATTTCAATCAATTACTCGACCACAACTTTTCCTTTTAAATTTGTCTCCAAAAGTTTCAAATCTATTCACAAACAATTCAATATACTCAATACGAATCATAGGAATTAATTCCATATGAATTTATAAATTTTCCGGATAAAAATCCGAAATTCATTAAAAAATATTCGGCAGTGGGACCCATGTATCAGATCCCAGAAAAACTTACGAAATCTGAACACCCATTCCGAGACGAGTCCAACCATACAAAAATTATTCAATTCCGATGTCAAATGGACCTTCAAATCTAAATTTTTTATTTTTGGAAGATTTCAGAAAATTCTGATTTTTCTTACATAAATTCATGATATAAACGAGTATGGAATCATGAAATATAATCAATATAGAATAAGAAACACTTACCCCAATATTTTCCGTGAAAATCGCCCAAAACTTCGCCTTAACCGAGCTCAAAACGACCAAAATGTGAAAATAATTTCGGACTCTTCGATATATACACTGCCCAGGAATTTTCGCACCTTTGGTGCCTCGGCTCGCACATGCGAGTTCGCATTTGCGAGAAACTCTCGCATCTGCGGAAAAGGGGCTGCCAGCGTATGTCCGCATCTGCGTGATTTGGTGCGCATTTGCGGACACGTTTCTGCGAGAAGTTGTTCGCTTTTGTGAATGCGCGGGTGCGTGCAGATTTCCGCACCTGCGTACTTTTTCCCAGCCACACCCGGGTGCATCTGCGATCAAAGGCTCGCTTCTGCGAGCTCGCACCTGCGGTCAAAAAACTGCAGGTGCGGTTATAACAGAAGCCAAAAATTCAGATTTTGCCAAAGTCCAATTCTTGATTCGATTTCAATCCGTATCACTCTCGGGGTACTCAGGACCCTGTACGAATATATCAACAAGTCCAATAATATAATACGGACTTATTCGGGGTCTCGTATCATGTCAAACAACGTTGGAATTGCAATTCACACGCCGATTCGAACTTTGAGTTTTAAACTTTTCCATTTGCAAATCTCGTGCCAAAACATATTAAAAGAATCCGGAATGACTTCAAATTTGGCACACAAGTAATAAATGACATAACGGAGCTGTTCAAATTTCCAGAATCAGATTCCGGCTCCGATATCGAAAAGTCAACCTTGTGGTCAAACTTAAAAATCTTTAGCCTTTAAATTACTAGTTTTCGTTAAATGGTCATAACTTGAGTTAGGGACCTCCAAATTGAATTCCGGGCATAACTCCCAAGTCTCAAATCACGATACAGAGCTACCGGAACTATCAAAATACTGATCCGGGTCCGTTTGCTCAAAATGTTGACCAAAGTCAACTCAGTTGAGTTTTAAGATTTTATTTTATATTTTAATCTATTTTTCACATGAAAACATACCGGAAAATTTTTTGGACTGCGCACGCAAGTAGAGAAATGATAAATGGTGCTTTTCAAGGTCTTAGAACACAAAATTACTTATTAAATTTAAAGATGACATTCTGGGTCATCACATTCTCCACCTCTAAAACAAACGTTCGTCCTCGAACGGAGTTAGAAAAAAGTACCTAAGCTGGTGAATAAGTGTGGATATTTACTCCGCATGTCTGACTCGGACTCCCAGGTAGATGCCTCTACCGACTGACCTCTCCATTGCACCCGAACTGAAGGATAATTATTTGACCTCAATTGTTGGACCTGCAGGGCTAGAATAGCCATCGGCTCCTCCTCGTAAGTCAAATCTTTGTCCAATTGGACTGAGCTGAAATCTAACACATAGGACGGATCACCATGATATTTTCGGAGCATAGAAATATGGAAAACCGGATGAACCACTGATAAACTAGGTGGTAATGCAAGCCTGTAGGCTACTTCACCCACCCTTTCAAGAATTTCAAAGGGTCCGATATACCTAGGGCTCAACTTGCCCTTCTTTCCGAACCTCATTACACCTTTCATAGGTGAAACCCGGAGCAATATTCTTTCTCAAACCATGAATGCAATATCACGAACTCTACGATCGGCATAACTCTTTTGCCTAGACTGAGTTATGCGAAGTCGATCCTGAATAATCTTGACCTTATCCAAGGCATCTTGTACCAAAGCGGTACCCAACAACCGATCCTCTCCCGATTCAAACCAACCAACTGGCGATCGGTATCGCCTTCCGTATAATGTTTTATATGGAGCCATCTGAATGCTCGACTGGTAGCTATTATTATAAGCAAACTCCGTAAGTGGCAAGAAATGATCCCAAGAACCTCCAAAGTCTATAACACAAGCGCGAAGCATATCTTCCAATATCTGAATGGTGCGCTCTGACTGTCCGTCTGTCTGTGGATGAAATGCTATACTCAACTCAACCCGCGTGCCTAACCTACGCTGTACAGCCCTCCAGAAGTATGAGGTAAACTGCGTACCTCGATCTGAAATAATAGACACGGGCACACCGTGAAGGCGGACAATCTCACGAATGTAAATTTCAGCTAACCTCTCTGAAGAATAGGTAACTGCCACTGGAATAAAATGTGTTGACTTGGTCAACCTGTCCACAATGACCCAAACTGCGTCAAATTTTCTCCGAGTCCGTGGGAGCCCAACAACAAAATCCATAGTGATACGCTCCCACTTCCATTCAGGAATTTCTAACTTCTGAAGCAGACCACTAGGTCTCTGATGCTCGTACTTAACTTGCTGACAATTCAGACACCGAGCTACATATGCAACTATATCATTTTTCATTCTCCTCCACCAATAATGTTGCCGCAAATCTTGATACATTTTGGCGGTACCTGGATGAATAGAATACCTAGAACTGTGTGCTTCTTTAAGAATTGATTCACGAAGCCCATCTACATTAGGCACACAAATACGACCCTGCATTCGCAGAACCCCATCTTCCCCCACAACAACTTGTTTGGCATCACCGTGCCACACCGTGTTCTTAAGGACAAGTAAATGAGGATCATCATACTGCCTCTCTCTGATGCGCTCATATAAAGAAGACCGAGCGACTATGCAAGCTAGAACCCGATTGGGTTCTAAAACATCTAACCTCACGAACTGATTAGCCAAAGTCTGAACATCTGCAGCTAATGGCCTCTCACCAACCGGAATATACGCAAGACTGCCCATACTCACAGCCTTTCTACTCAAAGCATCGGCCACCACATTGGCCTTTCCGGGGTGATACAAAATGGTGATATCATAGTCTTTCAACAACTCCAACCATCTTCTCTGCCTCAAATTAAGATCCTTTTGTTTGAACAGATACTGAAGGCTACGATGATCAGTAAATACCTCACACGAGACACCGTAGAGGTAATGCCTCCAAATCTTCAGCGCATGAACAATGGCTGCCAATTCTAAGTCATGAACAGGATAATTCTTCTCGTGAACTTTCAACTGTCACGACGCATATGCAATTACCTTTCCATCTTGCATTAATACTGCACCAAGCCCAATGTGAGATGCATCACAATAAACCGTATACGATCCTGAACCTGTGGGTAATACCAATATTGGCGTCGTAGTCAAAACGGTCTTGATCTTCTGAAAGCTCAACTCACACTCGTCTGACCATCTGAATGGGACACCCTTATGGGTTAGTCTGGTCAATGTGCTTGCTATAGATGAAAACTCTTCCACGAACCGACGATAATAACCTGCCAAACCCAGGAAACTCTGGATCTCTATAACTGAAGTAGGTCTAGGCCAATTCTGAACAACCTCTATCTTCTTAGGATCCACCTTTATGCCTTCTGCCTATACCACATGCCCCAAAAAGGCAACTGTGTCTAACCAAAACTCACATTTTGAAAACTTGGCATAAAACTGATTATTCTTCAAAGTTTGAAGCACACTTCGAAGATGCTGCTCATGCTCCTCTCGACTGCTGGAGTAAATTAAGATATCATCAATGAATACAACCATAAAAGAGTCCAAATAAGGTTTGAACACCCGATTCATCAAATCCATAAATGTTGCTAGGGCATTTGTCAACCCAAATGACATCACTAGGAATTCATTATGCCCATACCGAGTTCGAAACACTGTTTTAGGGACATCAGAGGCCCTACTATTCAACTGATGGTAACCAGACCTCAAATCGATCTTCGAAAATACCTTGGCACCCTGAAGCTGATCAAATAAGTCATCAATTCTTGGCAGCGGATATTTATTTTTGATAGTGGCCTTGTTCAACTACCGATAGTCTATGCACGTCCGCATAAAGCCATCTTTCTTCTTTACAAATAATATTGGTGCACCCCAGGGCGAGACACTGGGTCTAATGAATCCCTGGTCAAGAAAGTCTTGTAACTGCTCTTTCAATTCTTTCAACTCTGGCGGGGCCATACGATATGGTGAAATATAAATGGGTTGAGTGCCGGGAGCCAAATAAATACAGAAGTCAATATCTCTGTCGGGTGGCATCCCCGATAGATCTGCAGGAAATACTTCTGAAAATTCACGAACAACTGGTACTGAGTCCATAGAAAGGACATCCGCACTGGGATCGCGAATATATGCCAAATAGGCTAGACACCCTTTCTCTACCATACGCCGAGCTTTCATATAAGAAATAACCATGCTGGTAGAATGGCCAGGAGTTCCTTTCCACTCTAACCGAGGTAACCCCGGCATAGCTAGGGTCATTATATTGGCATGACAATCCAATATAGCATGATAAGGGGACAACCAATCCATACCCAAGATGACATCAAAATCTACCATATCAAGAAGTAGAAGATCCACACTAGTCTCAAGATTACCAATAGTAACCACACACAAACGATAGACATGATCTACTACAACAGGGTCTCCCACCGGTGTAGATACACACACAGAAGCACTCAGAGAATCACAAGGCACAACCAAATATGAAGCAAAGTAGGAGGACACATAGGAATAAGTAGATCCTGGATCAAATAGAACTGAAGCATCTATATGAAAAACTGGAATAATACATATGATCACAGTATCAGATGACTCGGCCTCAGGCCTAGTTGGAAAAGCATAAAATCGGGGTTGGGCCCCACCACTCTGAACTGCGTCCCTGGGACGGCCTCTAACTGGCTAGCCTTCACCTCTAACGGTCTGACCTTCACCTCTAATGGCCTGACCTCCACCTCTAATAGCCTGACCTCCACCTCTAGCTGCCTGACCCCTACCTCTAGCTGGCTGAGCAGGTGGTGAAGCAGCCGGTGCAGGTATGATGGCACGAGAATATTGCCAAGATCTATTACTCGCCAATCTAGGGCAATACCTCCTAATGTGACCAATGTTTCCACACTCATAACACCCATCTTGATGTCGTGGCTACTGAAGCTGACCCAAATGGGTTGGATAACTGCTGTAGTAACTCTGGAGTGGTGATGCACTGATAGGAGCTGAATGTGCACTGAATGTGCACTGAATGTTGGCTGTCCAGAGTAAGGCATAATAGGACCGTGACTCCCTGAAGCACCGGGAGATGCATGAAGTGCTAAATGAAACGGTCTGGGAGGATAACCCCTACCAAAATTACCCCCGCCTCTAGACGAAGCACCACTGAAACCACCGAACTGACGAGGCCTCTTATCGTACCTTTGCCCCCTCTCATGTGCAAGAACCATCTCGATCCTCCTTGCGACATTAGAAGCCGCCTGAAAAGAAATCTCACTTCCGGTCTCCTTGGCCATCTGAAGTCTGATAGGGTGAGTGAGTCCCTCAATAAACCTCCTCACTCTCTCTCCCTCCGTAGGTAGTAAAAGGAGAGCATGACAGGCCAAATCCACAAAACGGGACTCATACTAAGTAACAGTCATACTGCCCTGCTGTAGACGCTCAAATTTCTTGCGGAATTCCTCTCTTAGTGTGATAGGGAGGAACTTTTCCAGAAATAGCTGAGAGAACTGCTCCCATGTAAGTGTAGGCGATCCAACTGGTATGGTCAATGTATAATCTCTCCACCATCTCTTGGCGGAACCCGTCATCTGAAATACAGCAAAATCAACCCCATTGGTCTCAACTATACCCATGTTCCGCAGCACCTCAAGGCAGCGTTCAAGATAATCATGTGGGTCCTCAGAAGGTGTACCACTGAAGTGAACTGGAAATAGCTTGGTAAACTTATTCAGTCTCAATAAGGCCTCAAAAGACATGGCGGGCCTATCACCGATCTGTGCCGCAATAACTGGTTGAACTACCCCAACTGGCGAGGCTACTGGAGCCTGATTCTGGGGAGCCATATGCTCCGGAGAGGGAGTAGTGGGCGTTTGTGCTCTTCCCCCCAGCCTGTGAGACGGCTGGTACCACTGGAAATATACTATTCTAGGCCACGCCCTCCATAAGACTTACCAAATAGACTAGAGTGTCCTGAAGTACTGGAGTGGCTATGAATCCTTCCAGGACCTGAACTGGTCCAACTGGTACATTCTGAACTGGAACCTCCTCCTGAAGGTCCACCTGAGGTTCTACAACAGGTGCAGCTGCTCGAGCTCTGGACTGAGCTCTACCTCGGCCTCTAGCACGACCTCGACCTCGACCTCTATCCCTAGCCATAGTTGCTACAGGGGGTTCTGGTCCCTATCCATCGGTAAAGGTATTATGTGTTCTCACGATCTGCGAGAGAATAAGAATAGAATGGTTCAAGCATCGATGATAGAATAAAATCGTACGACAGAATAAGAAAGAAGTGATATTGTTCCTGAACTTCATAGCCTCTGAGAGATAAGCACAGACGTCTCCGTACCGATCCTTCAGACTCTACTAAGCTTGCTCGTGACTCGTGAGACCTATGTAACCTAGTGCTCTGATACCAATTATCACGATCAGAAATTCCCTCCTTCGGACCGTGATGGCGCCTAGCATTTCACTTGCTAGGAAAGCCAACGTTAGAACAATATTAACTAATTTTTAAATAATCTTTAAATTATTAATAATCAAGGAAACAAAAGCGGAAGCAAAGTTTGAAATATAGTGAAATACTCCATAAAAACAACGGTGTCTAAATACCATCCTAGAATTGGTGTCATAAGTGCACGGGCTTTTAGAATAAATACAAATAAAGGTCTGAATAAAATAAAGTTGTCTGAAAATAAACACACAGCTAAAGTAAAATAGACGGGGACTTCAGAACTGCAGATACCATGCAATTATACCTCAAGTCTCCTCTGGTAGCTAAAATCCGAGCAAGTCTATGGTATGCCGCTGGGACCAACACCAAAATTTGCACAAGAAGTGCAGAGTGTAGTATCAGTACAACCGACCCCATGTACCGGTAAGTGCTGAGCCTAACCTCGACGAAGTAGTGACGAGGCTAAGGCAGTTCACTTACATTAACATGTACGCAATATTAATAACAACAACAAATAATAAAAATAAATCAGGTAACTCATTTATAATAATTGAAGCCACCTCAGCAGTCATAATCCATTATTATTTCAACCAATTCTGTTACAACGTGCAACCCGCTTTCACAATATATTCACATTCAATTATATTGCAGCGTGCAACCCGCTCTCCCAATATATTCCTTTTAATCAAGTCTGTCATATATTTATTTCAATCAAGTATATATATAGACTTTTAAATAATTCTGCTGCGGCGTGCAATTCGATCCCCCAATATTAACTTTTAAATAAGTCTATTGCGGTGTGCAATCCGATCCCCCAATATTGACTTTTTAATAAGTCTGTTGCGGCATGCAACACGATCCTCCAATATAGATTTTTTAATAAGTTTGTTGCGGCGTGCAACCCGATCCTCCAATATGGACTTTTTAATAAGTCTGTTACGGTGTGCAACCCGATCCTCCAATATATCCATTTCAATCAATTCTTATAGAAGAAATTTTCCCAATAAATGCAACAATTAATATAAAATTATAAGACAACAAGCATACAATAATTATGATTTAATTATGAAATAAATAATGACAAATAGCAAATTATTATGGAAATCAAGGAGAAAATAGGCAGTTTAATATTTAATATGCTAAATGTCAAATAACAATTAAAACACATAATTCAAATAGCATCTAACAATTAATGTAGGAATTCAAGAATTAATATATGGCAAAGAATAGGAGAGAAATAATTATTATAATAATTAATTTATGATTTAAAATAATTTATAATTTTTCAAGTAAGCAGGCAAACAATTAATTTCACGACGTATAGACACTCGTCACCTCGCCTATCCGGCGTTCACATGCTTTTCACATAACAAATAATTTAAGGGTTCTATTCTCTCAAGTCAAGGTTAACCACAACACTTACCTCACTTTGCAAATTCCAATCAATTACTCTACCACAGCTTTTCCTTTTAAATTTATCTCCAAAAGCTTCAAATCTATTCACAAACAATTTGATATACTCAATACGAATCATAGGAATTAATTCCATATGAATTTACAAATTTTTCGGATAAAAATCTGAAATTCATTAAAATATTCGGCAATGGGACACACGTCTCAAATCCTGGAAAAACTTACAAAATCCGAACTCCCATTCCGAGATGAGTCCAATCATACAAAAATTATCCAATTCCGATGTCAAATGGACCTTCAAATCTAAATTCCGGGCATACGCCCAAGTCCCAAATCACAATACGGAGCTACCAGAACTGTCAAAATACTGATCCGGGTCTGTTTGCTCAAAATATTGACCAAAGTCAACTCAGTTGAGTTTTAAGGCTCTATTTCACATTTTAATCCATTTTTCACATGAAAACTTTCCGAAAAAGTTTACGGATTGCGCACGCAAGTCGAGGAATGATAAATGGTGCTTTTCGAGATCTTAGAACACAAAATTACTTATTAAATTTAAAGATGACATTTTGGGTCATCACACATTCCCTTCGCATGTCCCCTCCCAATTTATAAATTGTTATTTCTTGTATTATTGCTACTTCATATTTTTATATACTTACACAGGTCGTTTACGGACGTGTCTTGTCATAGCCTCGTCACTATTTCGTCGAAGTTAGGCTCGACACTTACGGAGTACATGGGGTCGGTTGTACTCATACTACACTCTGTACTTCTTGCACAGATTTTGGAGTTGGATCCAGCGGCGTACCGTAGACGTTCTCGGATTCAGTTACTCAGAGGAGACTTGAGGTATAGCTGCACAACGTTCGCAGTTCTAAAGTCCCCTTCTACCTTATCTTAGCTATGTACTATTTTCCAAACAACTTGAATTTTATTCATACCTTTATTTGTATTATTCTAGTAGCTCGTGCACTTGTGACACCAGTTCTGGGATGGTACTTAGACATCGCTATTATTATGGATTATTCACTCTATTTCAGAATTTATTTCCGCATTTGTTTATTTGTTATTAATTACTTTAAATTGTTTAAAAATTGGCTAGCATTATTCTAACGTTGGCTTGCCTAGCAAGTGAAAATGTTAGGTGCCATCACGGTCCCGAAGGTGGAAATTTTGAGTCGTGACAGAAATATGAGCACGAGGTGCCGTAAGATATCAAAGTGGGCTGAGACCCGAGAATTTTAGGATTATGAGGTGAGGTGTCAACCGATGATTTTACTTGAAAGAAACTATATTCGAAAGATTTTATTTGAAAGAATTATATTCGAAAGGTTTTTATTTGAAAGAATTATATTCGAAGGATTTGATTTAAAAGAATTTTATTCGAAAGGTTTTTATATAAAAGAATTATATTCGAAAGATATTTATTTGAAAGAAATTTATTGTGAGGTATTTACTTGAAAGATTTACATTCGTAAGATATTTATTTGGAGGAAGTATATTTGGGATATATTAAATTGAAAGGATTACATTCTAAAGATTTTTATTTGAAAAACTTATAGATAAAAGATGTATATTTTGAAGGACTTGATTAATTGGTTGCGCTTGTCTTTATTATTCATGTGAGCAATATTTATGGTGTTCTTGCTGCCTTATTGTTTATATCATTAGTTGGTTATTGTTGCCATCAGTATTATCTATTTTCTATTATTTTTGTATGCTATGTTGCACATGTTATTTGACTAGTGAGTGTCTTGACTATACCTCGTCACTACTCCACCGAGGTTAGTTTTGATACTTACTGGGTACCGACTGTGGTGTACTCATACTACACTTCTGCCCATTTTTGTGCAGAGCCAGGTATTGGAGATATCGTACTCGGGCAGAGTTAGTGTGTTGATCGCAAGGATTCAAGGTAGAGCTGTTTGGTCGTCGCAGTCCCTTGGAGTCTTTCCATTTTTATTGTATTGTCACTCTTATTTGAACATTATTGTACACTCGATCTTTGAGATCATTGCATGTATTCTGTTAGAGTTTGTGACTCAGTATTACCAGTCTTGGGAGGTTGTTATATTTGTTTCCGCTTTTGGTTTCGACACTTGTATTAAATTATATGTTTTAAAATAAATGGCTCGAAATGTAATTGTAATCGGCTTACCTAGTCTTAGAGACTAAGTGTCATTACGACGTCTGTGGTGCGATTTTGGGTCGTGATAATTTTTTAATCTCTATTATGCCATTTAAAAAAATTACTCTATCAAAGTGTTAGTATATACATATAGCGGAAGTGTTAAACTGGCTTCCCCAAGCGGCGGAAACTCTTCGAATTGCAACGATTAACATGATGTTTTTGTGTAAGCTAAATGGGTTAGGTTTAAGAAGGTTAATTTAGTAATTTAATTTGTAAGTTAAAGGCTTCCCATTTTTAATATACTAGTCTCTATGTACATACTTTGCACGTATTTCTCAAGTCAAATAATATATAATTTGCACAAAAGATAGTAAAATATTAATCGTCAAACAAAACTCACTAACTTGAACATCCACAACTTTTATCAAATTGGTTTATCTTTTCTTGTAAACATAGGCTCTCCACCCTTAGAGAAAGCATGTAGTAGTAACTTCCTGTCGAGATAGTAAATTTTTTTATCCTATCAACTTACAATGTCTAGCAAAATTAGACTTTGCATTAAAGAAAAAAGTTTAAGAAAATTATTCAACAAAACCTTCCCAGAAGCAGCAAGAAATCACACGACATGAATATCAGACGCAGCACACTCCAACTTCTGCGAACGGCTCTTTGGCTATATGGATCTCATCTTACAATGAGCAATATATACCTTAACGAAACTATAGGCATGTGAGATAAAAGCCTCTCGTCAAAATCAAAATTAAATTCACATGCCATATATCAAACCTTGATGAGTATCAGATGGCTACTAATATGGCCTACTCATTCGTACGCAAAAGCTGTTGTTTTAGTCGAGTATGTAGAGTTATTGTTCATGAATCTAAATAATAAAATTTACGAAATTTCTTCCCATAAATAAGCAGCATACTTTAAGATATCAATGCACCAAATATATGTTATTCTTTACTTGTCTTTTGCTTGATTAGCTAGGACAAGATAGAGCATGCTATTTACTTCTCAAATAGTTTTTAACAAATATTGTTGTATTTTATGTCGTTGTTGCATCACATTCTTAGCAATTTTACTAAATTTTGTTTACACGAAGTAGATCTCACAAATGTAGAGCAAAAAGAAAAAAAATTAAAGACAAAGTAAATTACCTGCAATATTACGGAAGCAATTTTATTTCTTTTCTTGCAAGCATAAGACCTGAAACTAACCAAAAGTGCGTACCAAGGCCTGTTGGACATCAATTACAATCAAGTCACAAAAAAAAGGTTAAAAAATTATAAACTTTTTAGAAAACTTAGATGGAAGTGCAGGAAATGAAATTCACAGACAATTGGCATAAATAATTACACGAAAAATAGTTTTTCTTACTCAATAATTTTCTTTTACTTCACGTAAATCATGACCAAATAATTCAAGAAAAGTCTAATGAAGAAAGAATTCTCCTCCAAGTGATTATATAATTTCAAATATTAAAGATCACAAATAATAAAAAAACGTTTCCCACATGTTTTGATAAAATTGATGATATGAGTGCTAAAGCAAAATAGAATTCTATTCATAATCTAATGTTTTACAAATTTCTTCAACGTTGCTATAAATAAGCTCAAACATATCACTTTCTCCGTGAATCAAAAAAGAAAAGATTATCTTAGCATTGGAGAGATGGCCCCAAAAAAAATATTGGCGAACGGGATTAAATATGTACGTAGCACCACTCCGCAAATGCTAAAAAGAGAAAAGTCTTTCGTAGCTCACCAAAATTAGTTAGTATATAATATGCGCTTCATTGGTTGCATCCTCACCAATATTGCCGCATGAAATAGTTAATGCTCTTTCGTACCTTTTACTATATGCTATGGGTTAACAAATAGTAACAAATTTGGCTTGACCCAATATTTCCTTGAATTCAACTTAGCCTCTATGTTGTGCAAAGAAAATTATCGCTGGAATCAAAGCTACATTCACATACCACAAATTAAACCTCAATGAAGATGATGACTATAATAAGGAGTATTGAATTCGAAGCGATAGCTATTATTTTAGTTGAGTAGGACTATCAATTATCATGAGTCAACTTATAATGAAATTCAATTTTGTTTCGTACAATAATTATAATACTATGTAAGTTGGTCGAAGCAAATGCCGACACCAACGTATGTTAATTTGACTTGGACTCTAATTGTAATGACCCGGCCAGTAGTTCCGAGAGTTGTAGCCCTATTTTTTCCATTTTTGTTTATTTATGTGTTGTTCAGCTGTGTTGAGTTGTATCGAGTTGGTAGATTTGGGTTCGGAGTAATTTTAGACTTAGGATTGTGTCCGGAATGTAATTTGGAGGTCCATGGTAGAATTAGGCTTGAATTGGCGAAAGTTAGAAATTTGGCGATTTTGGTAGGCAGTGGAAAATTAGGTATCGGGGTCGGAATGTAATTTCGGAAGTTGCAGTAGGTTCGTAGTGTCATTTGTGACGTGTGTGCAAAATTTGAGGTCATTTGGACGTGGTTTGATAGGTTTCGGCGTCGTTGGCGAATTTTGAAAGTTTAGAAGTTCTTAGACTTGAATCTGAGGTTGATTTGGTGTTTTGGTATTGTTTTGGGTGTTCCTAAGGTTTGACTAAGTTCGGGTAGTGATATATGACTTGTTTGAATTATTGGTTGAGGTCCCGAGGGCCTCGGGTGAGTTTCGGATAGGTTTGGGTTGTGTTGCGCTAGTTTTTCTTATAATTCGACGTCGTTTCTTCAAGCATAAATGATATCATATTGAAAAAATGAGCTCCTATTTCTTTTTGATTGAAGCATTAGATCCGTATCATAATTACGGACCCGTAACAAAAAGAATCGTCGAATTTGGACATCGTATGAGGATTTTATGGTCATTTTACTAAGAATTGGGTTGCCATATTTTTTTTAGATTAATTACGAAATTGCAACTGATGATGTTTTTAAAAATCTGCACGATTTACAAATATTAAAACCTACATATCTCCTTCATTATAAGGTCAAATTGAGTAATTCAAAAATAGAGTTTTGGGATCGTTTGGCATGAGAAACGAGGCAGAATAACTGGCAGAAAAATATATAAAATGAGGGTTTGTTCATTCGGTCATATTTTGAGTTGGGGAGCTCGGATTTGGGCGATTCTGGGGGCGATTTTCACCATAAGAATTGGGGTAAGTGTTCTCTACTCCATTTTAGTTATATTTCATGAATTCATCTTTATTTTTGGGATTTGATTGATGATTTCAAAGTGAAATTGAAGGAGTTAGGGTTTGAGTTTTGGAGAGTTTAAGTGAGAATTTGAGGGACCAAACGAAGTCCGATTTTATTAAATTTTATATGGTTAGACTTGGGAGAGGATTAGGTTTATTATTCTGTCATTTTTGAATGCTTTCGAGACATGGGCCCGGGGGCGGATTTTGGCCAGTTTCGGATTTTTGGCATATTTTGTAGTTTTTATTGTGGAATTCGATTCGTTAGCCTATGTTGATGGTATTAATCTGATTATGGTTAGATTTGGAGCTTTTGGAGACCGAGTCCAGAGACGAGGGCATCCCAGAGTATGATTTTACGCTGTTAAGGTAAGTAATAGTTTTAACTTTAGCTTTGAGGGTATAAACCCGGAGAATTTGATATCGTGTGATTGTTTGGAGGTGATACCCACGCTAGGTGATGGGTGTGTGGGTGTATACCTCGAGGGATTGAGACTTGGTCCGTCCCGTGAGGCCTCATGGCCATCATCTGTGTTTACGTAGTTACTTGTTGTTGAACTTGTCTACCTTCATGTTATAGATCATTCTTAGGCTTTATTCATGCTCACATTATTTGTACTCAGTTATAGAAATTATTGTACATGTTTGCTAATATGTTGTGATATTTGATGTGGGTTGTGTTCCCTTATTTGTTGATGATGGTGAAGCTAGTGAAGTACATGATTGAGTGAGGCTGAGGGTCTGGTTCTGAGGATATTAATACCATAGCGCGTGAGTTGTCCGCGTAGCACGTGAGTTGACCGTGCAGATCCAGGTGTTGATATGATGGCATGTGAGTTGTCTGTGCTTAGCGCTTGGGCTTTGGGAGCCCCTCCGGAGTCTGTACATACCCCCAGTGAGCGCAGAGTGTTGAGTGTTTTGAGCGTTGAGTGCTGAGTGCGAGTGCTGAGTGATGGAGTGACATTGCTGTGAGGTTGCATTTACTTTTGCTGTTGCTGCATTTATCTGTTAAACTTCTTTGTGGCATTTACTGAGTTATAGAATTTACCTGTTTATTTCTAAATTGTAAAAATAAATAATTGGACTGTTTTACTTAGCTCGTCACTACTGCTCAGTTCCTTAGTTATTTCTGTTACTACTGAGTCGGTTGTACTCATACTACACCATGCACTTTATGTACAGATTTAGGTGAGTTAGAGCGCGGCGATCGTTGAGTTCAGGCCGGCTATCTGTGGAGATTGCAAGGTAGCTGCTAGCGTCCGCAGGACCTTGTTACTCCTTTTGTCATTTCTTCTTTTGGATAGTTAGACAGTTTATATATCTTTGTTTATAGTTTTAGACGCTCATGACTTAGTGACACCCCGATGTTTGGGGCTCATTTCCGTATTTTTCTATATTATATTTAGAGTTGATTTTGTTTATGAAAAATTTAAATGTTAAAATATTTTATTAAATTCTTATAATCGGTTTAGTAGTAATATTTTGGGAAGTAGGCTTGCCTTGTAACACGATAGGCGCCATCATGACCATGGTTAGATTTTGGGTCGTGACACTAATTAACGAAATATACCTTTTTACATATTCGTACATTAATGTAAGATATTTTAAATGTTACGGGATATTGAGAGGCATAAAAGTCCGCTAATATTTTAAAGATATTTTTGTCACATAATATTTAGCATAAATTATTCGTACTTTTATAATAATATAGATTATTACTAGTCTTAGGTTACACGCTTTGCGCGTGTGTCTATATCATTGAATGTATAATTTAAAAAATAAATATAAATATTATTAACTAATAGCTTGACTTATAAAATATAAATTAAAGAAAAATACAAGTTCTTGAAAATGATGACCGGTGATCCCATTTTGTTAGCTCAATAAAGGAAGGAATCTTGCTAATAGAAATCCTCATATACCTTATTGTGATTTCTAAGAATTCTACGGGAGTATCTTAGGAAAATTATTGTTATTTTTATAGCCTAATACTGAAAACAAACAAATAACATAAAATACTTTTATTAACGAAGATAACTCAAAATTTGAAAAATTGAATGTTTTAATTTGGTCTTTAGAAATGATTGAGGTTGGTTTTATAGCTCATAGAAAAATTAATAAGTGACAATATAAAATCTAAAAACAGCTAATCTTGAGTTGCTATTTTACAACTATTAACTTAATATATAAAAACTGTAAAAGTTGTCATTTTTGGAATAAACAAATAATAATAATAATAATAATAATAATAATAATAATAATAATAATAATAATAATAATAATAATAATAATAATAATAATAATAATAATTTATGACAACTTATTTAGAATATATTTTGACTTTCACTATTTCATCCTTATTATTTTAAGTTTGTATTTTTACTAATTTGATTCTTAAGTCTAATTTTAACTAATTTTGTCCATTTTTTTCACTGCTAATACTCTTTTTATGGAGATAAATTTATGTATCCTAAGATTTTTGTTAACTTGAAAACTAATTTACTTATATGATGAATTAAAAAAAAAATAAATTTAATTCTTTTGATAATTAGTAATTCAAAGACTTAATTATTTGTTTTTAACATTTTTTATTCATTCAAGTTCTTCATATATTAGCTCATTCATAGTTTTAAATATTTAATTGTAGTTATTAATTTTATCCAATAAAAATTTTGCATTGTTGAAGAGTAAAAACATAATCTAATATTGCACTTTTAGATTTTTGAGTTGATAGATCTTTTATATTATTAAATATATTTTTAGTAATTTATCTTTTTATTGATCAGTGTACTTTTCAAATATTATACAAAAACAATATCTAGAAAGCTAGAATTTAATGGTAATTAGAATTTCAAAAGTAGATATAACGTGTATTCTCATTGAATAACATGATAAATTAGGAAATAAAATCCACTCAAATTCATTTACTTCTCTAGTGTTATACCGTTAGCTTTGATTAGGTTTTCATGCTTAGTCCTAATGAAACATACGTAAAATAATGTTCAAAACTATTATCTATAATTACAAATTTGCTTAAACGTTTTTTGCACTAATTGTAATTAAAGATTATTAATTGTTTGACCTTTTTTTTCTTACTTTGGTAAAAATAAATATAGATAGAAATAATATTTGAAAATACTTTGAATATTTTTATACTAAAATTAGGACATAACAATGATACTTTTCATTGACCAACAACAATCTACTACCTATTCTAAGCCGTAAATTTTCTTTTTCTAAAAAAAGGAAATGTTTTGTTTAGTTTTTTTCATTCTTATAGCATACATTAGGCCTCATCACATAGAAGTTTAAACAAGGAATATTTAATATATACAATTTTAGTTGATTTGGAACTCCTAAATATTAGGGAAATAATGCACAAAAATTAGTTGATTTAGAATTCTTAAATATTTACAAAATAATTAAATTACTATTTGTCTAATGTGAAATCTAATCTTAAAGGGTAAAAAAGGCGAACAACATTTCGTTAAGTGTCTTCGTGCTTTTAATATAGTACTAATCTTACGTTACGCGCGTTGCGCGTGTACACTATCTCAATGAGTAAAAGGTTTTTTTTAAAATGTAGATATTATATTAAATATTGTGTTTGAGTTATAAAATAAAGTATATATTTCTGAAAATGATGAATATTAATCCTATATTTATCACTCAATAAAAATAATAAACTACTTCAATAGAAGTTCTCGATCTTCAGCCAATATATTCAACTGAAATTTATTCTTATTATAATTTTATTTGATATAGAATAGATATAGATTAGTGCTTTCCATGTGTCCTGTTAGTCATTCTAAAACTTATATAAATATCTCTCTTTCTCATCTTTGCAATTTTGAAATTCATTAGGTAATTAAAGTATTTTTAGATATAATTTATTTATCTTACTTTAATAAATAGTAATGGTTAAATATATTTTAAATTTTTCACTACATGTAAAATATTGTTATATAATCTAGTCGTTAAAAAATGAGCAAACTCATTCTAAATCATAAAAGAACTTGAATATATAAACCTTTTTAATGATTCTTGATGTACATAAAAGAATAGACAAAACACTGAATCTAGAAATCTTCTTACAATTTTGCAATAAAAACTTGGAAAGAACTTAAATTTACCGCGGCGATGAATCCTTGGCAACAATAATATGGAATGTACTATAGTTATATTAAATAATTTAAAAGGAAAAAAAAATATATAATGTGAAATTTAATTGATTTTAAAGTTCGATATATTACGACTTCTTACTTAATTCAAATAAGAAATAACTTTTAAAGCAAAATTTTAATTGATTTTAAAATCCTAAATATTAGTTCACAAATAGATTTCTTCTAAAATAAAAATAAAAAAATCTTCTAAAAACAAAGCAAAACGGCAATCCCTAATTATCAAACAAAACAATCTAAAATAATAAAATAAGAATTCCAATGGATACATGTCAAAATATAAAAGAAAAATGGATCTTTTAGCTAATGATCTCCACTGATACTATTTTAGTTTACATGTGTGGCTATAATCTATTTCTATTTAGATTAGGACTTTTAAAAGTATAACAACCGGAAGGGTATTTTTAGTAAATTTAGGCAAAGGATTTATATGAATAGAATTTATTCGATTTAAATTTCAAAATATTAGGAGTTTTTACCTAATTTCAATACGGAAATGGTTTAATTCATAGGCCTAAATATTAGAGAAATTAATTAAATGACTATTTTGCTAGTGTGAAATTAATTTTTGAAGGGTAAAAAAAAGGCGAACAACATTTCACTAAGAGTCTTCATGCTTTTAATATAGTATGTATATAGATAGATATAGATTATTATTATTATTATTATTATTATTATTATTATTATTATTATTATTAAATAATCTTATAAAAATTGCGAACTGCATAATTAAGGAATTTATCGTAACAAGATAAAAGCATAGAAATATAAACTTGGCAACACTTGTGATGAACATTTTGAATTCTTTATAAAATTGTTTTACTTGACAAGGTGGGTTGCTCTGATGGTAAGCACTCTCCACTTCCAACCAAGAGGTTGTGAGTTCGAGTCACCCCAAGAGCAAGGTGGGGAGTTCTTGGAGGGAAGGATGCCGAGGGTTATTTGGAAACCCCAAGGTAAGGGTAAGGTCTGCGTACACACTACCCTCCCCAGACCCCACTAGTGAGATTATACTGTGTTGTTGTTTGTTGTATAAAATTGTTTTACTGGAGATAAGGTTGAAGAGAATGGAAATATGGATACCCAGACTTTGCTTTAAGAGGTCAACGAGAAATATTGCTTAGGCAGCTGCGGAAACCAACATAAATTTGAAACCGCATTCAACCCACATCCAACCCGTTTTACCCATTTTATTACGGGTCGAAAACGGGTAAACCCATATTTAAAGTGGGCGGGTTAAAAATGGGTTTATCAGGTGCCGGTTGGATGCAGAGCCAGGATTTTTTGGGTCGCAAACAAATAGCAAAGAGACAACCTTTATAAGAGAGAGAAACTCCTCCGATCCACATGAAAATGTTACTACTAAATAAACTCACATCCCCTTGACAATCAAGCTAGTATATGACCGTCACAAAGTACAATATGAATTGGTCCAAGACTGATTTAATGCAACTTTATACATCTCCTGATTAAATTCCTAATAACAAAAGTGAGCGGAAAATTGTGAGATATATATACCGATCACCATGAAACTGCAAATTCTTAAGCTTTAAACTAATCCGATATACAGTTTCTAAGGAACCATTTTTGTAAAGTGCAAGTAGGAGAAGAATTAGATATTGCATAATAGTCCTAAGTACCAACATCCTATGCAACATAACATATGTCTAGGCCAAAGATCAGAAACAAAACAGAAAAGATATTGGACTGCCAGGAAATCAGAAGAGAGCTAAATGTGAATTGAGTTTTGAAAATATGAAATAACTTTTAACTAAACACAATTCAACAAACAACCAATAATTAATCTACAATAGCAATAATGACAGATCACACTGCAACGTACAACTCAGGAAGCAGGGGAAGGATAGAAAAGCAAACATTCAAAGAAATGCATAACCTAGCAAGGCTGGTACAACCAACTCACAAAATACATATAATATTTTGATAGATAACCTTACAAGTTGTTCGTTTACTTTCACATAGCGGGAGAACTGTTAGGAAAATAGTACAAACCATAAACTAGTGGCTTTAATAGCATAATCATATCCTTAAGAAACATAGCAGGGAATTTTAAGGAGAGAGCAGAGAGATCAAACCTAAAGTCCCCATTAGGAAAAAGCTAAGTATAAAACAGGTAAACTAGAGGCCTCAGTACTTCCAATTTGCCAAGATCACCCTTAACGCTTACTGCGTTCAGCGGATTTGTTGAAAGGTAAAAAGTGTTTCTTACCTTGGAAGGAAAATTCCATACCCTTAGAATCCATCATAAATTCCCCACCAATGGTCTTTAGCCATTCGCCTCCTAGTACCATGTCACAATTTGACGACAATGGAAGTAGATATAAATCCAAACTAAACAGGGCGTCTTGCAGTAACAATTGAAAGTTGTTGCATGCTCTGGAGGTCACCACATTCCCAAAAGCTGCGCTAACAGATCGAGGCTTATTGATTGGAAATGTGTCACAGCCTAACTTATCTGCAAAGGATTCATCGATAAAATTGTGTGTAGTTCCCCCTAAACCAATTAGGATATTCACGGGCCGTTTCCCATGGTACCCAGTCACACAGCAACCTTCGTATGGCTTAGAATATTCTACTACAGCGTCCAATGATATCGCCATGGTTATAATTTCTTCTTGTTCTGTAGTCACAGGATCTACAGTTGGAATGTCAACAACAACCTTACTCGTGGTTAGGGTTTTTCCGCGTCCCTAAAACATGAATCCAAAGAAATAGAGCCAATATTACAAATCATTACAAGAGAAATTTTGGAAACTCAAATGGCGAGTTAAAAGAGGAGTTTTAGTTTAACACCATAGTGTTTTGTATTGTACCTCAAGCGTAGATGAGTTGCCATAGCCGGCAGCAGAGGAAGGATTCACGGCAGGTTTCTCGGGCTCAAAAGCATCTGTTCCTTTCAGTTGATTCTTCAACGACTCAACGGTTTCCTTCAGCTCTAGAATTGCTTGATCAGACTTGTCCTGTCTGTCACGCAATACTCCGAATATCCTCCCGATTAGGGCACGTATTTCCTTCATCTCCATGGCAGTTGTTGTGGTCTCCTTGTTTTCGTCAGCCATCTCAAAGAAGAAGAAAAAGAAGAAGAATAGTGGGAATACAGAAAGGTATTAGGAGTTTTGTTTATAGTCTGCAACAGAGAGTACAACCATGCCTTTTTGTAGTACTAGCTCATAC
The DNA here is from genome assembly GCF_000715075.1 of Nicotiana tabacum. NCBI lineage: Eukaryota > Viridiplantae > Streptophyta > Magnoliopsida > Solanales > Solanaceae > Nicotiana > Nicotiana tabacum. The sequence goes on from NC_134083.1 coordinate 48,265,309, forward strand.
ACTGTAGATCATTAGCTTTAATCTCCACTTCCTTCTCATGGGCCCCATGCATAAAGTGATAAGAATTAGTTTAATTTAAATTAAATCATATTTTATATGTTTCCTGAGTCTGCGATATTTCTCAAACGCACAAAAGTGTAATCAACTTATGAAAAATATGCGTATTTCTCTCTGTTTTTCCAGTAGTAGCTGTGCTTTTCACTTTTATACAATTCTGTGTATGAGTAAACCAATAGTAGCTCATGTGCTTTTCACTTCTACATACAATTCTCTGTATGAGTAAACCAATAGTAGCTCATGTGCTTTTCACTTTTACATGTGCTTAATCTGGCACTGGGGACTCGGGATATTGGTAATGGTAAAGTAGAGGGCTGTTTTGTCGTGTTGCTGAGTGACCAGACTCTTCAAATGGTGCAAAGGAGCATGTACGAATTGTGACAACAGTCCAGAGATGAGTCCACAACCCATTTGGTTCTTCTGGACAAGCGTGACGAAAATGTGTGTTTAAAAAAAAGAGTAATATTTTTATATATCGTTCTCTTTTAAAGAGCCTTATACTTTAACGGAATTTTGAAAGAGTGCTATATATATATATATAACGCTCTTTTAAATCGCGCTATATACATAACGCGATATATAACCGCGCTATACCTATTTTGTGGGCCCACCAATAAGTCTCATGCGTTTAACTGATATAACAATAATTCAAATGGGTATAGCGCTTTTTAAAAGAGCGCTATACCTAAAACAATTCAGCCCAACATTGCCTTATTTAAAGGCGTTAGGATTTTACAAAAATCCATTCAAAAATATTCCTAACTCTCGTTCAAATTTTTCTTCTTGTTAAATTCTCAATCATTTTTTCATAATGTCTGAAGAGCGAAAAGTAAGGGTTTCATTATATTGTGGGGGTGAGGTTGTGGTGGCGAATAACTTTGTGAGCTATAGTTTATCTCCACAGTGTCATGTTAAGTTGCCACTTACAATGGAGTACGATAGATTGGTATCGTTGTTATGTAATAAAAGATTGGTATCGTTGTTATGTAATAAAATGAGTGTGAGGAAACATTCGGTGAACCTTAAAGTAACCGGAAGATATCTGTATTCCGTCACTCCGCAAGGGGTTGCTTGTTATGCTGAGTTTAACATCGACGATGATGAAACTTTGAGGAATTTTTTGAGGACTCCGGATGAATACCGGAAATTTCTTATGATAAAAATGTTGGAAATGTACGTCAAGGTCGAAAACGTTCGCAATAATGAGGTTGCGCATAGTAGGGATAACCCCCAGTTATCGGGTGGTTATTTCTGGAGCAGTTTTTGCCGGACAGGTTCCGGATGAAAGAGTTTGCCCTGATTTAAACCTATCACCACGGGCGAATGAGGAGAAAGGAAATAATTTCTCTCCTGCTTTACATAATCTACAAGACGAGTGATAAATTTCAATTTTCCTTAGTGTTACGATGTATATTTTTATTGTATTGAATTTGTATTAACACTCATATATTCCACAAGGGGTACCAGCCAGATATGACTTTTACAAGTTATGAACCCACGCCCAGTTGGAATATGCGTAGTTCTGGTGTGTTGGATCATGGTGGTCCATCCGGGAGTCATCACCAACATGATAATGTCCATCAAGGAATGTCAACACGTTACGACTTGTAAGTGAAGTGATACAGCTATATGGAAAGTATTTATTAATTTCAGTAGCTTATTATTTTGTTATTTGTGCAGTGAAAACGAGCAAGTTGAACCACATGTCCTGTCCTCACTCAATTGCCCGAAGACGACATATTAAATCGGGATCTGGCAGATGCACAAAGTGAGGAAGAGAACAGTGATTATGACAACAATGCCGATGATTCCGGAGACGACACACCCTTCCCTCGTGAGGATGGTGACGAGGAGGAAGAGAATGAATGACCTGATTTGACGAGGGAGTATTCTCCATCCCCCGTTAGACCAAGAGTGTTCGAGTCCCAAGTGCCGTTTCATTCAAGGAAAATTCCCTACCTTGATAACTTGCCAAGTATGCCGGATGTGGATGCTCTCACAAGGGATTTTGATGAAATTCGGACAGCAATGTGGGATGATTCTAGACCAACGGTGCTGGCAAAGGGCATGATTTTTTCTGATAAAGTGCGCCTAATCAGGGCGGCAAAAATGTACAGCGTAAAAGAGTGTCGTGAGATGATGGTATGGGAGTCAAGTCCGGATGTATACAAGGTTGTTTGTCACATATGGTTTACGGGTTGTCATTGGATGCTGCGTGCGAGCAAGAAGAACACAAGTCTGTGGAAAGTGAGTAAATATATTCCCACTCACAAATGTGAAATGGACACATTCAATGGGAATCACTACAACTTGGATATTGACTTGATTTCTCTTGTCCTTATTCCATACCTTGAAGCGTCCATAAGGTATAAAATCAAAGAGTGCATTACATCACTCCACCAGGAATATGGTCATACTATTACCAAAAGAAAGGCATTTCTCGGGCGCAAACATACGTTTGAAATTGTTTATGGTAATTGGGATAAGTCATTTGCAGCTCTACCTAAGTACATGGACACACTGCAACACTTTAACCCGGGACGGTTGTTGAATGGAAGCTTGAGCGTAGTCCGAAAAAATCAGAATATATATTCAATTACGTGTTCTGGGCATTTAAACCAGCAATTGATGGTTTTTCGCATTGCCGGTCGATAATATCCATAGACGACACTCATGTCTATGGAAAGTATGATATCAAGTTGTTGATAGCCGTTGCAGTAGATGCTAATGAATAAATATTTCCTCTAGCGTTTGCTATTTGTGCCAATGAAAGCCAAAAGACGTGGACGTTGTTTTTGAACCATTTGAAAGAGCATGTTGTCGAACAGTGTTCCGACATTTGTCTAATATCTGATCGGCATAGTGGTATCTTAAGTTCTGTAGAGAACTTGCCTGCATGGCAAGAACGTTATGCCTACCACTGTTACTGTGTGAGGCACTTTAAGGCCAATTTCCAGAAGGCATATCCCAATAAGGATCTGCATGATTTGATGTGGATGGCAGCTACAGACCTCCAAGAGCATAAATTCCGGAGGCACATGGAATCTATCAGGCAGGAAGACGAGAGAGCCTATCATTGGTTGATGCGACATGAGCTTCAGAAGTAGACTTTGCATGCGGATGGTGGAAGAAGATGGGGAATTCTGACTACAAACGTGTCAGAGTCTTTCAACGGGTTATTGAAGTCGGCAAGAGGATTGCCTGTCACTGCCATGGTGCAGATGTTGTTCAAGCAGATGGCGGAGAGGTTTGTTGAAAGGACTGCAGCTGCAACGTCATTGATGAAAAGGGGTGTTGAATTTATGCCACTACCGATGAAGAGATTTGAGAAATGCAGGCGGCGAGCACATTGGCATTTATTTTTGCAGTATGGTCACGACAGAAATATTTTTGAAGTTTGCACCGCTATCCATCAAAATCGGGGGAATAATGTACATATCATAAATGAATCTAGAAGGTTATGCTCTTATGGGAAATGGTCCATCTACCACATGCCGTGCTCACATGCCATCGGGTGCTTTCAACATACAGGTTTAGGGCCAACCAACTACGTTGATAAACAATATAGTGTTGCTGCTTACTTAAACACCTATAGTGGACAGTTGCAGCCAGTGGGTACTGAGCATTATTGGCCTCCGGAACCATTTAAAATGGTGTATAACAAGGACTATCTACATCGAATACAGGTACAAAAGAGAACGCGTATACGGAACCAAATAAATGCTAGCGATACCATTTATGCACGCAAATGTGGTAAATGCTCATAAACAGGACACGACCGTCGAAAATGTCCTTCGGCTGGTTTGGTTGACGGTGGTAATCAAGCTCGTGGTGGGTGTTCTTCTAATGTTCCCAACTATCAATGAGTTTATGTTGTAATAAGTAAATGTTTTGTTTATGTTGCAAGATGTATCAAATAAAATTATGTTTCCATTGTTGTTAAATCCTATTGATTTTTAACATTTTTTAGTTGAGTAAATTAATGCATTTCTCCCTCCCGTTCATGTAATCAAAAATAGTATTGGATTAAAAAACGGAAAAATATGTGAATATATTTGATAAATATAGTTCAAAAATAGTTGAGTTAAAGGTAGATTTCTGATAAATATGTGAATACACATAGCGCGGTTAAATACTACGTTATGTGAATATATATAGCACGGTTAAATACTACATTACATGAATATATATATCACAGTTAAATACTATGTTATGTGTATTGTCTTGTCGAACTGAAAAGCTGCCCGTCTGAGAAAAAATTATTTTGTATCCGTAATCATCTTTAACACGCAAAGCATAGCGCAGTTAAATACTACGTTATGTGAATATATATATATATATATATATATATATATATATGTGAATATATATAGCGTGGTTAAATACTACGTTATGTGTGTTTCCTTGCCTATAAATAACGGGCGCATTCTAGTTATTTTCTGCGCTTAACAATAACTAATAGCAAAACTTTTCATAAAAGCAAGATTTTTTTTAACGCTTTAACAAATGTCTGAACGCCTTTATGTACCAAGGTGTCAGTGCGGCAAAAAGTGTTTGATGAATGACTGTTGGGATGATGGTGAAGTTGGACGCCGCTACTGGATGTGTATGGACAAGTTTTATAGGGTTCGCGACGAACCTTTTTGCAATTTTGAGGTATGGATTGATGAACCCTGTAAGCAGGAATGCTACAAATGATCTTTGAAGTATCTTCATGATTTGACCTTAAAACAGTGTGAATATGAAAAAGAATATAAACGAGAAATTACGGAGTTGAAGGAAAAACTGAAAGAGGCAGAATTAGAAAAAAATAAGATGGAAGAGAAATTTAAGTGGTTGGAGCAGAGAATAATGGGCGGCAGTGACTAAACAATGTCATGTATGTGTTGAGTGTACTACTTTATCTTTATATTTCCCGTATCATGTATTTTCATTAGTTGTACTGAATTTAAATTATGTTAAGTTGTTATATTTTGTGTTTGTGTTGTAGTATTAAAATAAAGAAGGAACGGGGAAATAAAAACATAATGCGCATATTATGTAAACATAAAAAATGATTGTTATTATTTACATAAAATACAGAAAAGAATCAATGTGTCCCACAGCCTGTGTGCTTCAATGCAACCGCTGGCCTGAGGCGCATTCCATCCCGCCCGGCTATGCTATCAGGATCATCCTCATCACGATGCCTCTTTATAGTAGGATGCACTGCAGCATGATCATCAGTGGTGCTGGCATGATCGGTAGAAGGGGCTATCGGTCCAGTAGAAGCCTACAGAAGAATAAGTCAGCTCAGTATAGAAAAGTATATATTAAGTCACAACAATTTAAATTGTCTTACCATGGTCTCGTCGGGCTCCTGAATATAATTATCTGTCGCAGCCATGTCAGCATCGCACAAATGGGCCTTCGTGACGGGCAGGGATGAAGCCTTAATAAGAAAATTAATAAAGTTATGGAAAATAAATGAGAAAAGAGAAAACAAATTTAAATTTAATACTAATAAAAACATACCTGCGCCAGTGATAATGAGCCATAACTCAGCCGGCGCCCACTATCCAAATCTCGGGTCGGCCGATCCTCAGCAGCGGTCGATGACCCTAGGAAGTATGCTTCCCAATCCTCTCCGGTAAGGTCCATGCATGTGATCAATAACGGACCTGACGGGGTCACCTGCGAAGTCCCTGGAGTGAGCTGCATCCCAAGGCTGTATGACGACATGCTGGTGGGATACTCATCCGGCTCATGTAGGTCACCCGGCAGATCAGCACCAACATCATCAATAGGGGCCTCAACGCCCCCTTGCTGGGGACCACCTCCTCGCCACCCACCACGACCCCGTGCGACAGCCCTGCCTCGTGGGGCACCCCTACCTCGAGGGGCACCCCTGCCTCATGGGGAACCCTTCCCTCGTGCGACACCCCTACCTCGCTGGTGTTGCTCTGGCACCATATAAGCAGGGTCGTGTCCCAAGCGCTGATCCTCTTGAGCTCGCTGCAGTGTCCGGGCAGCCACCTCTGCAACCTGCCGGCCGTAATCGTGCAAAGCGGTCGCTCCCTCACCGGCATGCTGTTGCATCTGCAGTCCCATATGGTAGACTATATGTAGGCCAATAGCCTGCACAACGTATAAAATATAAACTACAGAAAACTAAGTTACAGTTACATAATTAATAATAACAGAAAATATACCAGGGCCTCATGCTGCCCGGCGTATGGAACGTACCGACCGCCAGCTTGATGAATGGGATTCCCGACAAAACGTCGGGTAACACGGCGGTACCAGGGCATATAGAGCTGAATAGTCTCCGTCTGGATCTGTGAAGGGGGGGAGGGATTAGGTCAGCTCGGTCGTCCCAAGTATGGACCTGCGCCTCTAGCCATGCTACATATGCGTCGTCCGCCCTGGAACGATCATCCCGCTAATAACGTGTGGCCTCCCATATAGGCCCCCTCTGTCTCCCCGGTGATGTCGGGGTGCAATATCTCCAAATGCTGTCGAATAGCTGTCAAACTCATGCGACTGGCCCCTGAGTGTGCAGTCTCATCCTGTGGCCTGAAAACCAGTGAGCTGCTGCAGCATGTCCAAATACTGTCCACGCGTCATCTCTCTCATGGCTTGAGGTAGTGCAATGGGCAGTCCATCAATATGCATCCCATATAAAACCTCCACGTCCTGCAGCATGATGGTGGCCTCGCCAATGGGCAGGTGGAAAGTGTGCGTCTCCGGTCGCCACCGCTCTATCAGGGCCGTGATCAAAGACCAGTCGAGCTGCAGCCGCCCGATCTCCAAAATCCTGTAGAAGCCCGTATCCCGCAGGCGCTGGACTACACGGGGATGGAGATCTCTGTCCTTCGTAAAATCCCACATGTCGTCCACTCTCCTGGCACGGAGAGTCTGGGCCAGTAACTCTTCCTCCCATACGTAGGCGGACCTATGATCGCCCTGTAACACTAATAGCTCATCGGAGACAGGTTCGGGATGCATAGGCGGCACGTCCATGTCGTATACTATAAATTAAACAACATTAATTGTATGTTTGATCTGTAAATTAAATAATTATTTTTATAATTATACAATATTTAATTGGACCAAGCTATTTAATTGGTCCGGGATCCAGGCTCGATATTTGAGGCCCAGTAGGACCAAGCTATCCTGAGTTCTTGTGTGTGTCAATTTTATTATTTTCGTAATTTTGTATGTTTGTTTTATAAATTAAATAATTAATTTTTATCATATTTAATTGGACAGAGTATATACCTATGGGTTCCAAGCTCGATATTTGAGGCCCAGTAGCACCAAGCTATCCTAAGTTCTTGTGTGTGACAATTTTAATATTTTCATAATTTTGTATATTTGTTTTGTAAATTAAATAATTAATTTTTATCATATTTAATTGGACAGAGTATATATCTATGGGTTTCAGGCTCGATATTTGAGACATAGTAGCACCAAGCTATCCTGAATTCTTGTGTGTGTCAATTTTAATATTTTCATAATTTTGTATGTTTGTTTTGCAAATTAAATAATTAATTTTTATCATATTTAATTGGACAGAGTATATACCTATGGGTTCCAGACTCGATATTTGAGGCCCAGTAGCACCAAGCTATCCTGAATTCTTGTGTGTGTCAATTTTAATATTTTTATAATTTTGTATGTTTGTTTGTAAATTAAATAATTAATTTTTATCATATTTAATTAAACAGAGTATATACCTATGGGTTCCAGGCTCGATATTTGAGGCCCAGTAGCATCAAGCTATCCTGAATTCTTGTGTGTGTCAATTTTAATATTTTTATAATTTTGTATGTTTGTTTTGTAAATTAAATAATTAATTTTATCATATTTAATTGGACAGAGTTTGTGTTTGATCTATCAGTATAAAAGATACTTAAACTATATGGATTCTACGCTAAAAGGCTCTACATTTTACTACGCTAAAAGGGCACTAGTCTTTAAGCAAATAGATAATCTAAACTAGATAAAAATAATAAATATATTTTAATCACAAAACAAACACAAAACTCTAATATTTTAGTCCGGATAAAAATAACATACTAGTTTAATCGCAAAAAAATACAAAACAACATGAAAACACATTCAAAACAACTAATATGCATTATTATACGAGTTTCGACATAAACTAAATCGGAATACCTCGATTTATGTTTTTCGGAAAGTCGATGAATTGAAAATTTGAGCCGGAAACGAGAAAACCACAACAATAGAAGACTTTGGCTAGGATGTGGGACCTACAATCTTATCTTTTTGTGTGACGGATGGGGTCCACTATAATTTTTTTAGAAGAAAATTTGGGGGGGGGGGGGGGGGGTTAAAAATGGGGGGCTCTGGTTTGAGTGTGGGAAAGAAGGAGGGGGGACCGTTTATTTATGTATGTATAACGCGGTATATAACTGCGCTTTACATATATAGCGCGGTTATATACCGCGCTATGCATAGCTGTCTTATCAGCCATGTATAGCGCGGTTTACAGTACGTTATATATATATATATATATATATATATATATATATATATATATATATATATATATATATAGCGCTCTTTTAAAGAGCGCTATATATAAAAATGTTACTCTTTTTTTTAAACACATATTTTCGTCACACTTGTCCAAAAGAATCACAAATGGGTTCTGGACTCGTCCAGAGATACACTACGTACCCGCTTCTTTAAACCAAAATGTTGCCTTTTTGGACTCAATAGATAGAAATAGGTAGAAAAATATTTTGAATGCAATATTATGTACATAGCATGTTTTAAAGTGTTATCTGAACATCATGCCCCTTTACAATTTTAAATTTAAGAAAATGACCTTTTTAGATATCTTAAGTGTAAAAGACAGATCTCTTACATGTAAAAATAAATCTCTCATGTGTAAAAAAGAAGAAGCACGGTCATAAAACTAAAAGCAAGTTTGTAAAGAACAAAAAAACCAATTGACAATGCTTTAAATGTGCTATATCTTAAATGTCAGTTATCCCGTTAAGATATACATATATAATACATGCGCTATATTCAGTATTTTGAAAAACTAAGTATAGCGCATATATTACATATGCTATACTTGAACCTGAAAAGTCGGTCAGGTATTACATGCGCTATACTTATATAAATAACATCCCACTTTCTTCCCCGACAGAACACTCTAAATTCGGTCCCCCACCATTTTTATTTGAAAAACCTCCATTGGAACCGATCCCTGAAATCACTTGTCGTTATTATATTATTGTAAAAAGACACAATTCAAGGTTAGCTCGTGGAGTTGAACGCGATTTGTGCTCGGCGTATTTTCTTCGGCGAAAACCATAAGAAAAAAAGAAGAAGGTATTTCGAAATACTCTTTCGATATAAGTCACACACACACACACACACACACACACACACACACACACACACACACACACACACACACACACACACACACACACACACACACACACACACACACACACACACACACACACACACACACACACACACACACACACACACACACACACACACACACACACACACACACACACACACATATATATATATATATATATATATATATATATATATATATATATATATATATATATATATATATATATATATATATGTGTGTGTGTGTGTGTGTGTGTGTTTGTGTAATTAGTTCGTATTCCATGATTTTGTGCGTGTTTTGTTAACTTTTTTTTTCACCCGAATTTATGTTATTCATAGCAATTTTTTTTGAAAATTATTTTTTATGCCATTGTTTTAAAGTTGTTGAATAGTTTATGTTAGTTGTTGAATACTTTTATACTTGTAAAACAATAAATATGTGTCTTTAGTGTTATTTAGTGTCCTTTAGTGTAGAACAATAAATACGTTATATTTTATGTTAGTTGTTGAATTTTTTTATAATTGTAGAACAATAAATATGTGCCTTTAGTATTCTTTAGTATACTTTAGCGTATCTTTTAGTGTAGAACAATAAATATGTGTCGTCATCAACGTAATCGGTTAGTCTAATCAATTGCGGATCATATACTAATCAATTAATAATCGTATAGTAAAAGTATTATTAGATAAAAATAAATAAAAACATGATAAGTTAAATATATTAAATATTTAGTGTTATTTGACTGATGAATAAAAAAATAATTAGTTGTCAGTATAAAAGAGACCCTGCCGGATTGTTGTCGTAAAATATAACAAATTAACAAATAAATCGTTATAAAAGAAATAAATGATTAATAATACTTTATATAAAAAATTATTTAGTATTCTTTTAATGACGAATAAAAATATAAAAAGTTGTCTGTAGAATTGAGACTCCGCCGAATTTTTGTCGTAAATTCCTAAAAACTAACATATAAATAAATACTTTATATCAAAATAAATAATAATATAAAAATTTATGAATTAAATAGTAATATAAAAATATCAATACGTCAAACAAATTAAATATTTAGTATTCTTGTAATGACGAATAAGAATATAAAAAGTCGTTAGTACAAATGAGACTCAGCCGAATTTTTATCGTAAATTCCTAATAACTAACATATAAATAAATACTTTATATTAAAATAATTAATAATATAAATATTTATGAATTAAATAATAATATAAAAAATATCTCAAGATATTTCGAGACGTTAAACGAGTAAAGAGAACATAACTTTAATTAATATTATTCATTATACATACATCATTATGGATCACCCGACTGTTCATCCTGGACCTGTTTCTCGTGAGCTATTTACGCTCCAAGCGGGCCATAGGTCTTCACATATCTGGGATGGAGAGTTGCTTAGCCAAAACTTCCACCCTAGATGCATTGATGACTTCTGAGAGTTTATTAGGGACAACTCGCTTCATCATCGTACAATTGTGTGCCTCACTCGGATTGGTTTTACCGAGTTGTTGAGGTCAACGGATTGCAGTTCGATTAGCGTTTGATCACGGCTCTGATCGAACGTTAGAGGCCTGAGACGCGTACAACTCATTTGCCTACCGGGGAGGCCACCATCACGCTATATGACGTGGAGGTTTTATTTGAGTTGCCCACAGATAATTTTGTTGTCAGCTACCCGCTCGCGGTTAGGAATGATAAGAGGCATGGCTATCTAGAGATGCTGGAGAGGCTCATTGGATTCCTGTCGGCTGAGCAGATTGCGATTAGTGGCGTTAGTCGATTACAGCTATTGCCTGTTAGGCAGCACCTCATGGCGCTTCACCAGCAGATCATGAAGGAAACACAAGTGGAGGCTATTGAGCGACAGTCAATGATGCTGCTTTTGATGATATTTGGTGGAATTCTTTTCCCGAACACTTCGAAGAACCTTGTGAGACTGCGATTCTTGCCTCATCTAGAGCGCTTAGATGATTTACCCATGTACAGTTGGGGGTGGTGACGTTCTAGCGTACCTTTATAGGCAGCTGTGTAGGGCGTCGATAAGTAGCGTGAGAGACGTCGCTGGATTTATTCTGCTACTACAGGTGATAATATTATCAGTTCTTTTTATGATTATCATAGATATAGTAAAAATACTCAATTTTACGTCCACAATCAATATTATGTTTGGGTTTGGGAGAGATTATTGCAGATGTAGCCCCCTCCTTGACCTCTAACTCCAGAAACTCCAGATGCACCACCTCTGCCGCTTTTACCACGTGCTAGGAGGTGGGTAGATAGGAGAGGTCGTGCCCGCAACGTCGAGGCTCGGCATTATCTCCCTCTTTATAGGGATATGTTAGATATACTAGATGGTGATCAAGTAAATATTAGATTAAGTACGTTTGTTAACACTTGATTTGTCTTGCGTTTACTTACTATTCTTCGTTTAATAAACAGTTCAAATGGAGGCTATATAGCGACGAGCTCATCGCTAGTTTGCCAGACTATTTCTTACGAGGTCGAGCTGTATGGTTATCTGAGGTCCCATTGATTTATCTCGATATAGTCGAGCATCATCCGACCGGGAGAGTACTGCAATAGTTTTGTCGGCGGCATCATATACCTACTCGTCCCTGTTGGCATGCCATACATTACGAGCGGGATGATCATAGTAGAGTTGAACATGCATACCTGACCTAGTTAGAGTCCCGGATAGAGGACTAGGATTAGAGACATTTCAGGTTTCTGATCCACGTCCAATCCGCACTCAATAGTGAATGAAAACGGTCGTTGGAAGAATAGTACCCAACAAGAGTCGGGATCGATTTTCACATGGAGTTTAATATGTGTGTTAGGGTTATACACTTGACAAAAGCAAATGGAACAACTAGATTGTACTTCCAAACCAAGAGTTTTGATTTCTAATTCTAATTTTACTCTACCAATATTAAGCTAAGAGAATAAACTAGAAAGCGAATGATTGTTTTTGGTGTTTTTCCAAATAGTTAAAAAGCCTAGGGATGTGACCTTAACCTAGGTGTTCACCTAATGAGTTAAATATGTTAACACTTGTTTTGTTGATTGTGGTGTATTATAGCTCTCAACTCTACGTTACCCACTCAATACCTCTCGGTCATAAAGTGATTTTGCCCAATTTGGCTTTTCTCAAACCCAAATGGGTATCAAGCTAAATAATTGATATGATCTCAAGTCGGATTCTCACTATCTCTAGTTTGAACTCTTTAATTAAGCTAATCAAACTCTCAATTAGCCCAATTTATTGTTAGCCAAGTTATTTTAGACTCGATCCCTCTTTCTCATGTAAAAACCAAGTCAAAAAGGCATAGATCAATGTTTGCAACTATTAACTCAAAATAGTATTCCGAGGGCACGCATTTCCTTCATCTCCGTGCCTTTTTGTAGCACTAGCTCATACACTGTAGATAAGCGTGATCATTAGCGCTAATCTCCACTTCCTTCTCACGGGCCCCATGCATAAGGTGATAAGAATTAGTTTAATTTAAATTAAATCATATTTTATATAGCAGCTGTGCTTTTCACTTTTACATGCAATTCTCTGTATGAGTAGACCAATAGTAGCTCATGTGCTTTTCACTTTTACATGCAAAAAAAAAAATGGTGCTTAGTCGCACTGGGGACTCGGAATATTGGAAAGGTAAAGTAGAGGGCTGTTTTGTCGTGTTGCTGAGTGACCAGACTCTTCAAATGGTGCAAAGGAGCATGTACGAATTGTGACAACAGTCCAGAGATACACTACGCACCCGCTTCTCCAAACCAAAATGTTGCCTTTTTGGACTTAATAGATAGAAATAGGTGGAAAAATATTTTGAATGCAATATTATGTATAGCGCATGTTTTAAAGTGTTATTTGATGCTCCTTTACAATTTTAAATTTAAGAAAATAATCTTTTAGATCTCTTACTTGTAAAAGACAGATCTCTTACGTATAAATTCCTAAAAACTAACATATAAATAAATACTTTATATCAAAATAAATAATAATGGACCTGTTTCTCGTGAGCTACTTACGCTCCAAGCAGGCCATAGGTCTTCACATATCTGGGATGGAGAGTTGCTTAGCCAGAACTTCCATCAGAGATGCATTGATGATTTCTGGGAGTTTATTAGGGACAACCCATTTCATCATCGTACAGTTGTGTGCCTCACTCGGAATGGTTTTACCGAGTTGTTGAGGTTGGCCGGTGGCAGTTCGATTGGCCCTTGATCACGGCTTTGATCGAGCGTTAGAGGCCCGAGACGCGTACAGTTCATTTGCCTACCGGGGAGGCCACCATCAAGCTACAGGACATGGAGGTTTTATTTGGGTTGCCCACAGATAATTTTGTTGTCAGCTACCTGCTCGCGGTTAGGTATGATAGGAGGCATAGCTATCTAGAGATGCTGGAAAGGCTCAATGGATTCTTGTCGGCTGAGCAGATTGCGATTAGTGGTGTTAGTCGATTACAACTATTGCCTGTTAGGCATCACCTGGAGGCGCTTCACCAGCAGATCACGAAGGAGACACAAGTGGAGGCTATTGAACGGCAGTCAATGATGCTGCTTTTGATGATATTTGGTGGAATTCTTTTCCCGAACACTTCGAAGAACCTTGTGAGACTGCGATTCTTGCCTCATCTAGAGCGCTTAGATGATTTACCCATGTACAGTTGGGGGTGGTGACGTTCTAGCGTACCTTTATAGGCAGCTGTGTAGGGCGTCGATAAGTAGCGTGAGAGACGTCGCTGGATTTATTCTGCTACTACAGGTGATAATATTATCAGTTCTTTTCATGATTATCATAGATATAGTAAAAAATACTCAATTTTATGTCCACAATCAATATTAGGTTTGGGTTTGGAAGAGATTCTTGGAGATGCAGCCCCCTCATCGACCGCTAGCTGCAGATGCACCACCTCCTCCGCTTCTACCACGTGCTAGGAGGTGGGTAGATAGAAGAGGCCGCGCCCGCAACGTCGAGGCTCAGGCCTCGAGCGTTAGAGGCCTGAGACGCGTACAGTTCATTTTCCTACCGGGGAGGCCACCATTACGCTATAGGACGTGGAGGTTTTATTTGGGTTGCTGTCACGACCCAATTTTTCCTCCGTTGGGTATCGTGATAGCACCTAGTCTTAGAGACTAGGTAAGCCTAACATTTACTGAATAACAACAACAATTAAATAACCTCTAAAAAATTTTGAAATGGAAATCTCTATAAAATTTACAATTTCCAAAATCGGCAGTACAAGTCATAAGCTCTATAGAGTTTGCTACAGATTTCTAAATAAAACTGTTTGGAAATAGGTAAAACATTGTGAATACAAAATAGGAAGGTGACTCCAAAGCCTGCAAACACAGCAACAGATTTACCTTGAGTCTCCACAGCAACAATTCGCACAGCTAGCTAATGATAAACTGACTTCGAAATACCTGGATCTGCACAAAAATATGCAGAAATATAGTATGAGTACACCACGACGGTATCCAACAAGTATCAAAGACTAACTTCAGTGGAGTAGTAACGAGGAACAGTCAAGACACCTACTGGACTAAATAACCTGAATAAGTATAAGTATAGAAACAACAGAGTATGATATCTACATAAAAACTACGCGAAGTGGTAATTAATACGGTAAATTTCAGTAAGAAAGGGATACAACAACTATCAGCGAAACACCATAATAATGACATAGAAGAACGAACGGAAAACACAGCCTAAATCTGATGAACACAATTAAAAGAAAGGCATGTAGTAACTAGATGAAAAACAACCACTTTCACACCAGGTTTTAGTCAATAAACTCCACGAGGTACCGAACCTCATACTTTTCACAACTCACGGGTCCCAATACCTGAACCCTAACACTTGGCATCCTGTGCCCTCATTACACTTCATAACCGCACTGACGATTCACGTGCCAAATAGAGCCATTCTCACATAGAAGGCAAGTAAACAAGGGTGTGGATCTATACTCAGCAATATCAAGAAAATCTCTTAATCGATAAGAGTGCCCAACTACGTTTATGCTTGTGCAAGTATTCTAACATGGTTCATGCCATCTAGTAAGTATAGGAAAAGAAATGGACAGCACGTAAAATATTTTCTCACAACTTTCTACAAGATAAAGCTCACACAGGTAAGTGTACCACTACACAAATATCAACAACAACAATGCCCCCAGGCCATCACAAGTCATCATAAATAAATTCCTGACATAGCCCACCTTGTCTCGCCACGTGTGCTATAGTAAAGTAAATGCCCGTCTTGTCTCGCCATGCATGCATAATAATATTCCCACCTTGTCTCGCCACATGCGCAACCCACATATATATATCCTGCCTTGTCATACCGCATGTGCAATTATCAATAATAACAATAGCATGGCAGAAACCTTGTGCAACCCCATAACAACAACCACACGACAGAAACCTCGTACATCATAATAGCAACCTCACGGTAGAAACCTCGTGCATCACAATGACAACCGCACGACAGAAACCTCGTGCATCACAAAAAGTACAACAACAACAATAACACTAATACAAGGGTACGATAAATAATTCAACTGAGAAATTCCAGAACTCGAAGGAACGAAGGAACTACTTCACAAGGAGTAGCCACAATAGAGAATGCTAGTCATAATAAAAACAACTCAACATGGAAGGAAATAATAGGTAACAACGGTCCCACAATGTACAGTTCAACAACAAGGGAGCTAACACAAGTCGAATAATTCCAAATAAGGATAAGTCATCTAAGATACAGGATATCTAAACTTCTTTTAAGGTTGGGCAATTACGAAAGAGACACAACAATTTCAATTAAGGATTAGCAGTATAAAGATAATCATAGCCTCAATTAAGGATGAACAATTATAGAAGAGATAATTATAACTTCAAATAAAGATAGGCAGTTAGGGAAAGACAACATGGCAATAGAAGAGATAAAATTTTAGTTAAGGCACATATGAATCAAATGAACAACAAGAGTGGATCATGAAGCAATTAATTCTAATTAAAGCAGGTAGAAGTGAAACTGGTAATTAAGAAACGTAATCATAACGAGAACAACCGCATATTCAATGAATACAAGGACCTAAGAACCCTAAAAGGCCAATTTTCTACAAATAAGTCCGAGCACGTACTCGTCACCTCGTGTACACGGACTACAATTAGCATAGAAGACTCAAATCCTAAGGGGTAGTTCCTCCACATGAAGTTAGGCAAGAACTTACCTCAAGGAAGACAGACCGATACTCTAAAATGAACTTCTCGAGTGAAATAACCTCCGGAAGGCTCAAATCTAACGAAAATAACTTCAAAGCACAAATAAAACTCATAAGAAACTATTCCGGATCATAAAGCCTCAATCTTTATCAAAATCTAAAAATTGACCCAAAAGTCGACCCCCGGGCCCACACCTCGGAACCCGACAAATTTCATAAAAACCCGAACACCCATTCCGATATGAGTTCAACCATACTAAAATTATCAAATTCCGATACCATTTCGTCCCTCAAATCATGATTTTTCATTTTGAAATTTTTCTTCAAAAACCTCCATTTTCCTCAACTCAAAATACAAATTACATGATAAATATACAGATAAAATCATGGAATATAATAAATTCTAGGTGAAGAACACTTACCCAATCGATTTGCTTGAAAAACCCACAAAGAAGCTCCCAAAACTGAGGTGAAAATGAGATCAAATCCTCGTAATTTCCTCTTTTCTGCCCAGTGATCTCGCACCTGCGGACCCATAGTCGCACCTGCGACGCCGCACCTGCGAAAAATCCATCGCAGGTGCGGACTTGACTTACACACCTGGGTCCGCTTCTGCGATCAAATGGCTGCACCTGCGAGTGCGCGCCTGCGAATAAATGTGCGCTTCTGCGGACTCTCCCTCCAGCTAACTCTCCGCATCTGCGGAACTTCAAGCGCATCTGCGGGCTCGCAGATGAGGAAATTTCCTCGCACCTGTGACCCCTGGCCATCTCCTCAATCCCACTTCTGCGCTTGGCCTCTCGCACGTGCGTGTCCGCACCTGTGGCCACCCTACCGCAGGTGCGATTACACCAGAAGCTTGTAAGCCTCAGCAATTACACAAGTCCAAATTTCGATCAGTTAAGCATCCGAAACTCACTCGAGGCCCCCTAGACCTCAACCAAACATACCAATCAGTCCTATAACATCATACGAACTTAGTCGAGTCCTCAAAATACATCAAACAACGCTAAAAAACACGAATCACCCTCCAATTCAACTTAATGAACTTTGAAACTTCAAACTTCTACAACCGATGCCGAAACATACCAAACCACGTCCGATTGATCTCAAATTTTGCACACAAGTCATAATTGACATTACGGACCTACTCCAACTTCCGGAATCAAAATCTGACCCCGATATCAAAAAGTCCACTTCCGGT
This sequence comes from Nicotiana tabacum, assembly GCF_000715075.1. NCBI lineage: Eukaryota > Viridiplantae > Streptophyta > Magnoliopsida > Solanales > Solanaceae > Nicotiana > Nicotiana tabacum. The sequence goes on from NC_134083.1 coordinate 48,283,205, forward strand.
CAAAATCTCCAAAAATTTGACTTTCGCCATTTCAAGCCTAAATCAGCTACAGACCTCAAATTCACAGTCCGGACATGCTCCTAAGCCCAAAATCACCACACGAAACTGTTGCAATCATCCAAAATCTATTCCGTAGCCGTTTACATAAAAGTCAAATTTCGATCAACTCTTGTCGCTTAAGCCTCCAAAACTTGCATCCTTCTTCCGATTTGACTTCGAATCATCCGGTAACTGAATTCAACCACACATGCAAGTCAATACAAATAATACAAAGCTGCTCAGGACCTTATGCCATCGAACGAGACTTAAATTCTCAAAATGATCGGCCGGATCGTTACAGTTGCCCATGGATAATTTTGTTGTCAGCTACCCACTCGCGGTTAGGGATGATATGAGGCATGGCTATCTAGAGATGCTGAAGAGGCTCACTAGATTCCTGTCGGCTGAGTAGATTGCGATTAGTGGCATTAGTCCATTACAGCTATTGACTATTAGGCAGCACCTGGAGGCGCTTCACCAGCAGATCACGAAGGAGACACAAGTAGAGGCTATTAAGCGGTAGTCAAGGATGCTGCTTTTGATGATATTAGGAAGAATTCTTTTCCCGAACACTTCGAAGAACCTTATGAGACTGCGATTATTGCCTCATCTGGAGTGCTTAGATAATTTACACATGTACAATTGGGGTGGTGACGTTCTAGCGTACCTTTATAGGCAGTTGTGTAGGGCGTCAATAAGTAGCGTGAGAGACGTGTCTGGATTTATTCTGCTACTATATATGATAACATTATCAGTTCTTTTCATGATTATCATAGATATAGAAAAAAATACTCAATTTTATGTCCACAATCAATATTAGGTTTGGGCTTGGGAGAGATTTTTGCAGATGCAACCCCCTCCTCGACCGCTAGCTCTAGATGCACCACCTCCGCCGCTTCTACCACGTGCTAGGAGGTAGGTAGATTGGAGAGGTCATGCCGGCAACGTCGAGGCTCGACATCATCTCTTGGATCTACTAGTTGGTGATCAAGTAAATATTAGATTAAGTATGTTTGTTAATACTTGATTTGTCTTGTGTTTAATTACTATTCTTCATTTAATAAACAATTCATATGGAGGCCATATAGCGACGAGCTCATCGCTAGTTTGCCAGACTATTGCTTACGAAGCCGAGCTGTGTGGTTATCTGAGGTCCCATTGATATGTCTCGATATAGTCGAGCATCATCCGACCGGGATAGTACTGTAATAGTTTGGTCGGTGATAGCATATACCTGCTCATCCCTTTTGGCATGCCACACATTATGAGCGGGATGATCGTAGCAGAGTTGAACAGAAATACTTGGCGTAGATAGAGGCCCAGATAAAGGACTAGGATTAGAGACATTTCAGGTTTCTGATCCACGTCGTATCCGCACTCAATAGTGAGTGGAAACGGTTGTTGGAAGAATAGTACCCAACAAGAGTCTGGGTCGATTTCCACATGGAGTTTAATATGGGTGTTAGGGGTATACACTTGAAAAAAGCAAATGGAACAACTAGATTGCACTTCCAAACAAAGAATTTTGATTTCTAATTCTAATTTTACTCTACCAATATTAAGCTCAGAGAATAAACTAGAAAACGAATGATTATTTTGGTGTTTCCAAATAGTTAAAAAGCCTAGGGATGTGACCTTAACCTAGGTGTTCGCCTAATGGGTTAAATATGTTAACACTTTTTTTGTTGATTAGGGTGTATTATAGCTCTCAACTCTACGTTACCCACTCAATACCTCTCGGTCATAGAGTGATTTTGCCCAATTTGACTTTTCTCAAGCCCAAATGGGTATCAAACTAAATAGTTAATATGAGCTCAAGTCAGGTTCTCACTATCTTTGGTTTGAACTCTTTAATTAGGCTAATCAAACCTTAAATTAGCCCAATTTCTTGTTAGCCAAGTTATCCTACACTCGGCCCCTCTTTCTCAAGTAAAGACCAAGTCAAAAAGGCATGAATCAATATTTGCAACCATTAACTCTAAAATTAAAGCATAAACTAGGCTAAATAATCAACACTCAATCATAAATAAACATTAAATTAAACACCCATAAGGTTTACACACTAGGGTTGGGTCACAAACTTAGTAGGAATCTAGTTACTCATAGTGAAAAATGAAGAAAAACAAGAAGAAATACTAATTAAACTCATAATCTAAAATTAAAATGATAAAATATGATGTTTAAATCCTAAAATAGTCACAGACTTCCTAAAATAGCAAAATCCAACGGTTATAACAACTCAAACTTCGAAACTTGAAATAAAATTATGATTCCCGTCTATTTATAGTGGCCCAAAATTTGCTCACAAAAATGCTCATCGGGAGGTTCTGTGTCACGACCCGAAATTTTTCACCGACGGGACCGTGATAGCGCCTAACATTTCACTTGCCAGGCAAACCAACGTTAGAAAATCATTAAACAATTTCCTTATTTCGATTTAGTAAATAACAATAATTAACTAAAATAAAATATAATAAGTGCGGAATATCATAAAACTGTATTAATTATTACCACCCAGATCTGGAGTCACAATTCACGAGCATTCTAGAATTTACTACAAGTAATAGTCTGAAAGAAAACAGTAAGACATAAAAAGATAGACGAGGAATTCAAGGTCTGTGAACGCCGGTATCAATTGTTCGGACAGCGGACCAATAGCAAATCTCGATCAACCTGAGCCGGTATCAAAATCTGCATAGAAAGTGCAGAGTGCGACATCAGTACAACCGACCCCATGTACTGGTAAGTGTCTAGCCTAACCTCGACGAAGTAGTGACGAGGCTAAGGCAAGGCACCTACAAATCAACCTGTACAATTTAACAGTGTATACGCAAATAAATGGAATGAAGAACTAAACAGGAAATGTCGGGAGGGGAAACATACTGAGGGGAATACAAGATAAAGAACTACAACAAAATGATCACCGGAGCAATCAATATACCATGAATCAACAGGAATAGTGAATACAGTAAGAAAAAATGCACGGCATCACCCTTCATGCTTTTACTCTCAATCTCACCATAAAATTAATAGAAACGGCACGACATCACCCTTCGTGCATTTACTCTCATATCATGGCACGACATCGCCCTTCGTGCATTAACACTCACAATATGGCGCGATATCACCCTTCATGCATTAACACTTACAATATGGCACGGCATCACCCTTCGTGCATTAACACTCACAATATGGCACGGCATCACCCTTCGTGCATTAACACTCTCCCTTACCATAATGCAATGCATAAATAATAACAGGGAGATAGAATAACAAGTACAAACCTCACTTCAACATTTGGTTCCATAATATCAATCTCAACTTTGAAATAAAAACTCAGTTATCACCAGAAAAATCCGTAAACATGATAAGAACGATAATTTGAATAACACTAGTATAACACGTAGCAATTTGGCATAGGAATGAGACAATATCATAAAAACAGAGAAACATGGAAAAACAGGTAAATTGGCGGCACGTAGGTACTCGTCACCTCACATATACGCCGCTCGCATAAATTTCACTTAGCAAATAATCTAAGGTTCCTAATTCCCTCAAGTCACGGTTAGACACAACACTTCCCTCGCTCCGAAGGCCACTTAATTCTCAATCACAGCTTTTCCTTTGGAATTCACCTCCAAACTACTCGTATCTATTCAAAAATGACTAAATAATATCAAATCACTCGTATCTATTCAAAAATGACTCAATAATATCAAATATTGCTAAAGGAATCAATTATATTGCATAAATTAAATTTCCCAATTTTTTCTCCAAAAAGTCGAAAAATCGACTCCGGGCCCGCTTGGTCAAAACCCGAGATTCAGACCAAAATCCTTTTACTCATTCACCCTCGAGCCCGAATATGTACTTAATTTTGGAATCCGACCTCAAATCGAGGTCTAAATCCCCAAATTCCCGAAATTCCTATTTTCTACCCTAGCCCCTAATTCTACCATGAAACTCTAGATTTTAGATTGAAAATTCAAAAAATGTAATGGGTAATTGAAAGAAAATGGTTTATAATCACTTACCAACAATTTGGGGAAGGAATGACTCTTGAAAAATCGCCCCTCACCGTTTGATTTTTGAGAAAAATGAATTTTTTGGCAAAAATCCAGTTTTGGGTTCGTTAAAGTGCTGGGCGATAGTGTGCATCGCGTTCGCGAGGCCACTGTCGCATTTGCGAAGGGTTCAGACTGCCAAGCCTTCGCGTTTGCGAGACCCAGCTCGCGTTCGTGATGGTTACTCCCCTGGCCTTCGCGTTCGCGAGACGTCACTCGCGTTCGCAATGAAGGAATGACCAAAGCCCCCCCTCCCCCCAGGTCCCCACATGCTTCGCGTTGAGCCGGTCACATTCGCGAAGGGTAAATCCCCCATCACTTCACGTTCGCGATCAGGCCTTCGCGTTCGCGAAGATGAAATCTCAGCCTCATCAGGTTACTCTTCGCGAACACGAAGAAGGATATGACAGACACCAGAATCTCCAAAAACTAGATTTTTTCCCAAGTCCAAAATATCCTGTGGCCTATCCGAAACTCACCCGAGCCCTCGGGGCTCCAAACCAAACATGAACACAAGTCTAAAAACATCATACGGACCTGCTCGCGCAATCAAATCGCCAAAATAATACCTAGAACTCTAAATTTAGCACCAATTCAAATGAAATTCTCAAGAACACTTTAAAACTTCTAATTTCTCAACTGGACGTCCGAACCAAAATACGGGCCCAATACCAAAAATTCCAAGCATCAATCCATTCTTAAAAACAAATAAATTTTTAGACTTTTAATTTTCATCAAAAATTCATAACTTGAGTTAGGGACCTCCGAATCCGATTCCGGGCATACGCCCAGGTCCCATAATTCGATACGGACCTATCGGTACCGTCAAAATACGGATCCAGGCCTGTTTACCAAAATATTGACCGAAGTCAACTAAAATTAACTTTTAAGGTAAAAATTCTTATTTTCATTATTTTTCAACATAAAAGCTCTCCGGAAACCTGCCGGACAGCGCACGCAAATCGAAGAGTGTAAAAATGAGATTTTTAAGGCTTAAGAGCGTAGATTCGAGTTCTAAAACATAAGATGAACTTTTGGGTCATCACAATCTCCACCTCTAAAACAACTGTTCGTCCTCGAATGGACATAGAAAAGTACATGGGCTGGTGAAAAGATAGGGATATCTACTCCGTATGTTGGACTCGGACTTCCAAGTAGCTGCCTCAATAGGCTGACCTCTCCACTGCACTCGAACTGAAGGGTAGCTCTTTGACCTCAACTGACGAACCTGCCAGTCTAGAATGGCCACCGGCTCCTCCTCGTATGTCAAATCCTTGTCCAACTGGACAAAAGCTGAAATCTAACACGTGGGATGGGTCACCATGATATTTCCGGAGCATAGACACATGGAATACCGGATGAACATAGGATAACCCTAGAGGCAGCGCTAGTGTATAAGCTGCCTCCCCCACTCTCTCGAGGATCTCAAATGGCCCGATATACCTAGGGCTCAACTTGCCCTTCTTCCTAAATCTCATAACACCCTTCATGGGCGATACCCGAAGCAATATTCTTTCTCTAACCATGAATGCAATATCACGAACTTTACGGTCAGTATAACTCTTTTGCTTGGAATGAGCTATACGAAGTCGATCTTGTATAATCTTGACCTTGTCCAAGGCCTCCTGAACTAAATTTGTACCCAATAACCGAGCCTCCCCCAGCTCGAACCACCCAACTGGAGACCTACACCGTCTACCATATAATGTTTCATAGGGAGCCATCTGAATGCTCAACTGGTAGCTGTTATTGTAGGCAAACTCCGCTAATGGCAAAAACTGATCCCAAGAACCTCCAAAGTCAATAACATAAGTGCAGAGCATATCCTCCAAGATCTGAATAGTATGCTCGGCCTGCCCGTCCGTCTGAGGATGAAATGTTGTGCTCAACTCAACCCGCGTACCCAACTCACACTGAACTGCCCTCCAAAAGTGCGAGGTAAAATGTGTACCTCGATCAGAAATGATAGACACGGGCACACCGTGAAGACGGACGATCTCACAAATATAAATCTCTGCTAAGCACTCCGAGGAATAAGTAACTGCCACAGGAATGAAATGTGCTGACTTAGTCAGCTTGTCCACAATGACACAAACTGCATCGAACTTCCTCTGAGTCCGTGGGAGTCCAACAATAAAGTTCATAGTGATACGCTCCCACTTCCACTCAGGAATATCTAACCTCTGAAGTAAACCACCAGGTCTCTGATGCTCACACTTTACCTGCTGGCAATTTAGGCATCGGGCTACATAGGCAACTATGTCCTCCTTCATTCGCCTCTACCAATAATGCTACCTCAAGTCCTGATACATCTTGGCGGCGCCCGGATGAATAGAATACCGGGAACTGTGGGACTCCTCAAGGATCAACTCACGAAGTCCATCCACATTAGGCACACAAATATGACCCTGTATCCTCAAAACTCCGTCATCTCCAACAGTAACCTGCTTGGCACCACCGAGTCGCACTGTGTCTCTAAGGACAAGTAAATGAGGATCGCCATCCCGCCGATCTCTGATGCGCTCAAATAAAGAAGACCGAGCAACTGTACAAGCTAGAACACGGCTGGGCTCAGAAACATCTAACCTCACGAACTGGTTGGCCAAGGCCTGAACATCCAATGCAAGCGGTCTCTCACCAACTAGAATATATGTAAGGCTACCCATACTGACTGACTTTCTACTTAAAGCATCGGCCACCACATTGGCCTTCCCGGGATGATACAATATGGTGATATCATAGTCTTTCAATAACTCCAACCACCTCCTCTACCTAAAATTGAGTTCCTTCTGCTTGAACAAATACTGCAAGCTCCGATGATTAGTGAATACCTCACATGGCACGCCGTAAAGATCGTTCCTTCAAATCTTCAGCGCGTCAACAATGGCTGCCAACTCTAGATCATGAACAGGGTAATTTTTCTCGTGAACCTTCAGTTGCCGTGAAGCATATGTAATAACCTTGCCACCCTGCATCAATACCGCACCTAGACTAATACGAGATGCATCACAATATACTGTATAAGATCCTGAACCTGTGGGTAACACCAATATCGGTGTCATAGTCAAAGCTATCTTGAGCTTCTTAAAGCTCGCTTCACACTCGTCTGACCACCTGAACAGGGCACCCTTCAGGTTCAATCTGGTCAACGGGGCTGCTATGGATGAAAACCCCTCCACAAATCGACGGTAATAGACCGCCAAACCCATGAAACTATGGATCTCTGTAGCTGATGTGGGTCTAGGCCAATTCTGGACTGCCTCAATCTTCTTAGGATCCACCTGAATACCCTCTGCTGATACAACGTGAAACAAGAAAGCAACTGAACTCAACCAAAACTCATATTTTGAGAACTTAGCATTTAATTGGCTATCTTTCAGAGTCTGAAGAACGATCCGAAGGTGTTGCTCATGCTCCTCGCGACTATGGGAGTAGATTAAGATATCATCAATAAACACAACCACAAAAAAAATCCAGGTAGGGTTTGAACACCCGGTTCATCAAATCCATGAATGCTGCTGGGGCATTTGTCAGCCCAAATGACATCACTAGAAACTCATAATGCCCATACCGAGTTCGAAAAGCTGTCTTAGGAACATCGGATGACCTAATCCTCAACTGATGGTAGCCAGATCTCAAATCAATCTTTGAAAATACCTTGGCACCCTGAAGTTGATCAAATAAATCATCAATCCTCGACAATGGATATTTATTCTTGATGGTGACTTTGTTTAACTGCCGATAATCTATACACATCCTCATCGATCCATCTTTCTTCTTCACAAACAACACAGGTTCACCCCAGGGTGAGACACTAGGTCTAATGAAGCCTTTATCAAGCAAATCTTGTAACTGCTCCTTCAATTCTTTCAACTCTGGCGGGGCCATGCGATATGGCGGAATGGAAATAGGCTGAGTGCCCGGAGCCAAAACAATGCAGAAATCAATATCCCTGTCGGGTGGCATCCCCGGCAGGTCTGCAGGAAACACCTCTAGAAACTCACGAACAACCGTCTTTGAATCCATGGAAGGAACCTCCGCACTAGAATCGCGGACATAAGCCAAATAAGCTAGACACCCCTTCTCGACCATGTGCTGAGCCTTCACATAAGAGATAACCCTACTGGCAGAATGGCCAAGATTCCCTCTCCACTCTAATCGAGGAAACCCCTGCAAGGCTAAGGTCACCGTCTTGGCGTGACAATCTAATATAGCATGATAAGGTGATAACCAATCCATACCCAGTATGACATCAAAATCAACCATGTCGAGAAGTAAAATATCTACACGAGTCTCAAGACTCCTAATAGTGACCACACACGAATGATAAACACGATCTACAACAATTGCATCTCCCACCGGTGTGGACACATACACATGAGCACTCAAAGAATCATGGGGCACAACCAAATAGGAAGAAAAATAGGATGACACATAAGAGTAAGTAGATCCCGGATCAAATAGAATTGAAGCATCTCTACTGCAAACTGAAATAGTACCTGTGACAACAACGTCTGATGACTCAGCCTCAGGCAGGGCTGGGAAAGCATAACATTGGGGCTGGGCCCCACCACCTTGAACTACGTCCCTGGGACGGCCTCTAGCTGGCTGGTCTCCACCTCTAACGGCCTGACCTCCACCTCTAATTGTCTGGCCCCTACCTCTAGCTGCCTGACCCCTGCCTATGGCTGGCTGAGCAGGTGGGGCAGCAACTAGTGCCGGAACCATGGCATGAGAACTCTGATGCTGTGAGTTGCCCGTTGCCCAAGGGCAAAATCTGGCAATGTGCCTCGGATCACCACAAGTATAACATAACCTCGGCTGCTGTGACTGCTGACCCTGAAACTGACCCTATCGACCTGAATAACCACCCTGATAACTCTGGGGTGGAGGTGCACTAATAGGAGCTGGTGGTACACTATAGGCTAGCTGGTCGGAATAATGCATATGAGGGCCACGACCACTTGAGGCACCGTGGGATGCCTGGAGCGCTGAATGAAATAGCCTGGGAGGATGGCCTCTACCAAAAGTACTCCTGCCTCTAGATGAGGCACCGCTGAACTCACCGGAATGACGAGGCCTCTTGTCAGACCCCTGACCTCCTTGAGTAAGAACCATCTCGACTTGTCTGGCGACATTAGCAGCCGCCTGAAAAGAAATCTCACTCCCAGTCTCCTTAGCCATCTGCAATCTGATAGGCTGAGCAAGTCCATCAATAAACCTCCTCACCCTCTCTCTCTCGGTGGGAAGCAGAAGAATAACATGACGGGCCAAATCCACAAAACGGGTCTCATACTGAGTAACAATCATACTACCCTGCTGGAGACGCTCAAACTGATGGCGATGCTCCTCTCTCAATGTGATAGGCAGAAACTTCTCTATGAAGAGCTGAGAGAACTGGTCCCAAGTAAGAGCAGGCGACCCAGCTGGTCTGATCAACAAGTAATCTCTCCACCATTTCTTGGCGGAACCAGTCATCTGAAATGTAGCAAAATCGACCCCATTGGTCTCCACTATACCCATGTTCCGTAGAACCTCGTGACAACTGTCAAGATACTCCTGGGGGTCCTCTGAAGGAGCACCACTGAAGTGAACAGGAAAGAGCTTGGTAAACCTGTCCAATCTCCATAAAGCCTCAGAAGACATAGCTGGCCCATCTCCGACCTGTGCCGCAATAACCGGCTGAACTAATCCGATTGGCTGAGCTGCTGGAGCCTGATACTGGGGAGCTATCTGCTCCAGAGCAGGAGTGGTAGGAGTCTGGGCTCCTCCTCCAGCCTGAGAGACTGCTGGTGCCATGGGAAATGCGCCAGTCTGGGCCACACTCTCCATAAGGCCCACCAAACGTACCAAAGCGTCCTGAAGTACTAGGGTAGCAATGAACCCCTCCGGAACCTGAGCTGGTCCGATAGGAATATTCTGGGCTGGAACCTCCTCGTTAATCTCTATCTGAGGCTCCACTGCTGGGGCTGCTGCTCAGGCCCTAGGCTGAGCCCTCCCCCTGCCTCGGCCTTTGGCACGGCCTCGGCCTCGACCTCTGCCCCACGTAGGAGTTATCACTGGAGGCTCTAGCTGCTGCTCAGCAAAGGAAGCGGTACGTGTTCTCGCCATCTACGAGAGAATAAGAGTAGAAGAGTTCAATCAGTATTGAGAAAGCAAAATCGCACGACAAAGAAGAATAGAAGTGAAACTTGTTCCTAAACTTCATAGCCTCTGGAAGATAAGCACAGACGTCTCCGTACCTATCCTCCAGACTCTACTAAGCTTGCTCGTGAATCGTGAGACCTAGGCAACCTAGTGCTCTGATACCAACTTGTCACGACCCGAAATTTCCCACCGACGGGACCGTGGTGGCGCCTAACATTTCACTTGCTATGCAAGCCAACGTTAGAAAATCATTAAACCATTTCCTTATTTTGATTTAGTAAATAACAATAATTAACTAAAATAAAATATAATAAGTGCGGAATATCATAAAATTGTATTAATTACTACTACCCGAATCTGGAGTCACAATTCACAAGCATTCTAGAATTTACTACAAGTAATAGTCTGAAAGAAATACAACTATCTGAATGAAATAAAACAGTAGGACATAAAAAGATAGACGGGGACTTCAAGGTCTGTGAACGCCGACAGATCTACCTTGAGTCTCCGGACAGCGGACTAATAGCAAATCTAGATCAACCTGAGCCGGTATCAAAATCTGCACAGAAAGTGCAGAGTACAGCATCAGTACAACCGACCCCATGTACTGGTAAATATCTAGCCTAACCTCGATGAAGTAGTGACGAGGCTAAGGCAAGGCACCTACAAATCAACCTGTACAATTTAACAGTGTATACGCAAATAACAGAAATGAAGAACTAAATAGGAAATGTCGGGAGGGGAACATACTGAGGGGAATACAAGATAAAGAACTACAACAGAATGATCACCGGAGCAGTCAATATACCATGAATCAACAGGAATAGTGAATACAGTAAGGAAAAATGCACGGCATCACCCTTCGTGCTTTTACTCTCAATCTCACCATAAAATTAATAGAAACGGCACGGCATCACCCTTCGTGCATTAACTCACAATATGGCACGGCATCACCCTTCGTGCATTAACACTCACAATATGGCACGGCATCACCCTTCATGCATTAACACTCACAATATGGCACGGCATCACCCTTCGTGCATTAACACTCACAATATGGCACGACATCACCCTTCGTGCATTAACACTCACAATATGGCACGGCATCACCCTTCGTGCATTAACACTCTCCCTTACCATAATGTAATGCATAAATAACAACAGGAGATAGAATAACAAGTACAAACCTTACTTCAATATTTGGTTCCATAATATCAATCTGAACTTTGAAATAAAAACTCTGTTATCACTAGAAAAATCCGTAAACATGATAAGAAAGATTATTTGAACAACACTAGTATAACACGTAGCAATTTGGCATAGGAATGAGACAATATCAGAAAAATAGAGAAACATGAAAAAATAGGTAAATTGGAGGCGCATAGGTACTCGTCACCTCACATATACGCCGCTCACATGAATTTCACTTAGAAAATAATCTAAGGTTCCTAATTCCCTCAAGTCAGGGTTAGACACAACAATTACCTCGCTCCGAAGTCCACTTAATTCTCAATCACAGCTTTTCCTTTGGAATTCACCTCCAAACCACTCGTATCTATAAAAAAAAAGACTTAATAATATCAAATATTGCTAAAGGAATCAATTATATTGCATAAATTAAATTTCCCAATTTTTTCTCCAAAAAGTCGAAAAATTGACTCTGGGCCCGCTTGGTCAAAACTCGAGGTTCCGACCAAAATCCTTTTACCCATTCACCCTCGAGCCCGAATATGTAATTAGTTTTGGAATCCGAACTCAAATTGAGGTCTAAATCCCCAAATTCCTGAAATCCTTATTTTCTACCCTAACCCCTAATTCTACCATGAAAACTCTAGATTTTAGGTTGAAAATTCAAGAAATGTAATGGGTAATTGAAATAAAATAGTTTAGAATCACTTACCAATAATTTGGGGAACGAATGACTCTTGAAAAATCGCCCCTCAGCATTTGGTTTTTGAGAAAAATGAGTTTTTTAGGCAAAAATCCCAATTTGGTTTCTGTTAAGTGTTGGGCGACAGTGTGCATCGCGTTCGCGAAGGGTTCAGACTGCCAAGCCTTCACGTTCGCGAGGCCAAGCCTTCGCGTTCGCGAGACCCAGCTCGCGTTCGCGATGGTTACTCCTCCCTAGCCTTCGTGTTCGCGAGACGTTGCTCGTGTTCGCGATGAAGGAATGACCAAATCCTCCCCCCCTCCCCCAGGTCTCCACATGCTTCGCGTTGAGCCGGTCATGTTCGCGAAGGGTAAATCCCCCATCACTTTGCGTTCGCGAAGGGTAAATCCCCCATCACTTCGCGTTTGCGACCATTCCTTCGCGTTCGCGAAGAAGAAATCTCAGCCTCATCAGGTTACTCTTCGCGTTCGCGAGAGGACCTTTGCGAACGCGAAGAAGGATATGACAGACACCAGAATCTACAGAAACCAGATTTTTCCCAAGTCCAAAACATCTTGTGGCCTATCCGAAACTCACCCAAGCCCTCGGGACTCCAAACCAAATATGCACACAAGTCTAAAAACATCATACGGACCTGCTCGCGCGATCAAATTGCCAAAATAACACCTAGAACTCTAAATTTAGCACCAATTCAAATGAAATTCTCAAGAACACTTTAAAACTTCTAATTTCTCAACTTGACGTCCGAATCACGTCAAATCAACTCTGTTTCTCACCAAATTTCACAGACAAGTCTTAAATATCATAATGAAACTGTACCGGACTCCGGAACCAAAATACGGACCCGATACCAAAAATGCCAAGCATCAATCAATTCTTAAAAACAAATAAATTTTTAGACTTTTAATTTTTATCAAAAATTCATAACTTGAGCTAGGGACCTCCGAATCTGATTGCGGGCATACGCCCAGATCCCATAATTTGATACAGACCAACTGAGACCATCAAGATACAGATCCGAGCCCGTTTACCAAAAATGTTGACCGAAGTCAACTAAAATCAACTTTTAAGGTAAAAATTCTTATTTTCATTAGTTTTCAACATAAAAGCTTTCTGGAAACCTGTCCGGATTGCGCACACAAATTAAGGAGGGTAAAAATGAGATTTTTAAGGCTTAAGAGTGCAGATTCGAGTTCTAAAATATAAGATGGCCTTTTGGGTCATCACATTCTGCGGCCGCACAATTCTATGTGCGGTCCGTAGATTGCTTCAGCTTGAAAGGTCTTGGATTCTGCAGCCACACAATATGGTCTGCGACTACGAGTCAGCTTCTATGGCCGCACAATTCTTGTGCAGACCGTATTTCAAGCAAGGCTTCAAGTCTTGTCATCTGCACACTCTCTGAACATTTGAATTTCTGGCGGTGCACACCTTGTTCTGTGGCCGCACAATTCATGTGCGGTGATCATGTCTAAAGCACATCTTAATAGAGATATATGAAATGATTGTATGCAATAATAGAAACCCAACTAAGAGTCTGGGTCGAATCCACAGGGAGCTAAGATGAGAGTTAGGGGTATAGATTTCAATTTGTGCAATTGGATTATCTAGATTGCACTTCCACAACAAAGATTTATTTTCTATTTCTAATGTTACTATGATTGCAAAATAAAGAAAGAAAACTATAGATAATTGTTTTTAAGGTTTTTCCAAATAGATAAAAAGTCTAGGGTTGTGACCATGACCTAGGTTTATGCCTAATGGGATAAGGACTTTAATGCTTGTTTTGTCGATTAGGGTGTATTATAGCTCTCAACTCTAAATTATTCACTCAATATCACTCGGTCAGAGAGTGGTTTTACCCAATTTGGCTTTCTCAAGACCAAATGGGTATCATCCAAAATAGTTGATAAGAGTTCAAGTCGGGTTATTGCTATCTCTAGGTTGAACCCTTTAATTGGGTTAATCAATCTCTGAATTGTCCTAATTCCTTGTTAGCCTACTTATCTTAGACTAGGTCCCTCTTTCTCAAGTAGAGACTAAGTCAAATAGGCATGAATTAATGTTTGCAACCATCAATTCTATAATTAAAGTATGAACTAAGCTAAATAATCAACACCTAATCATAAACAAACATTAAATTAGATACCCATAAGGTTTACACACTAGGGTGTCACACCCCTTTTTACCCCCCAAAAGAATATGTGTTATTGGTAATGGGTTAAAGAGATTTTTCAATTAAAGTGACAAATTTGAGTAAGGATTATTTTATTTACAGAGTCTCCACTTGGAATAGATTTTTGGGTGTTCCAAGTCACATTTTATTTGAATCCCTATTCAAAGAAAGATTTGACTCTTTTATTATTTGGTCTACGAAGACAAAGTCCGAGTAAGAAATTCTGTTGACCGAGGAGAAGGTGTAAGGCATTCCCCGAGTCCCGTGGTTCTAGCATGGTCACTTTATTGACTTAAACTTGGCTTGAATTAATTTTGGACAAAACTGTGTTTCATATGATTTTTATGTTTTACCTATTCGCTTTTATTTCTTGATTATTAGAATTATTAAAAAATTGATTTGGATAATATTATATTTTCATAACCACGCTACGCAAGCGAGTGCGTGATCGAATAACAAAATTTATTAACTTATTATAATTGCGCCTCGCAAGCGAATCCGAAATCATGACAATTAATTATTTGTAATACTTTTGAGAAATTACTACATTTGAGAAAATTAAGTCTTAAAAATTATTAAAAAGTCAACTATGGTATGAGATTTTAGCAAAGGATTAACTAAATTAAAAAGTTACTAAAATTAATGGGTATGGTATGAGATTATTAATTTATTGAATGTTAAATATCACGCTACGCAAAAGAATCCGTGAACGAAAAAGTCAAAGCGCGCCTAAAGCATTTTAGGATGTTTATGAATATTCAACCCCTAAGTTTGAGATTATTGTAAGGCCTTAAGTTATGAATATGCAAAGATTGGAGATTAAGAAGTATTTTATCTATTTGGAATTATTTTGGCGAAACCAATTATTAAAGAACAAAAGCCCGACTAACTTGTTTCGGGCCAGATCAATTACCTAATCTTCTTTTAATTTTATCAAAAAAACTCTCTATCACATTAATAATATCCATGATATTCCATTTATGATAGGCCCACCCCATTGAAAGAAAAAAGTGATTATGTGGTCCATTAACTATTACTCAATCTAGAATTAAAATAACTAAACAATCACCGAATCTATCTCCAAGATTTTCTCATACTCTGTTGTCAAAAAAACAAATACTCTAGTCACAATATCAAATAACTAAGTAATCATTTCAAAGGATATTCATTTCATGCCAAACAAGGACTATAGCTAAACAATAAATTATTTCTGTTAATAACCCAATGCCTCACGCTTTCAAGAAATCTTAGAGTGGATAACCACACGCCAAACTTTGAAACAGGCACCACTTGAATACATATAACCACATTTAAAGCATGAAGCAATCATAAATCAAAACAAAACATGAGCTGTAACCAATAGCAATTTTAAAACAGTAAATAGGAAAAAGAATGGAATGACTTGCGCTCCCCCCTCGAGCTAAAAGCCATCATGGCTCCCTCTTCTCTCCTGTTTCATCAAACCCCCCGAACCATTCTGAACGGTTTGTGATGCGACCTTAAAAGCAGCTTGACTCAAGATTTGACCCGTTTTCAAACCATTTTCGACCATCTCTCCAATTTTGATAGTCTCGGCGAACGGTCTACCCATTCCTTCTACGGACCGCACATTTGTGCTTCTGCGCCCTTTATTGCTTTGTGCTTCGGACTACTCCTTTTTTTGTCGAATTTTATCTTAGGAGACCAACTTCCAGCATTCCTGTAATTTTGCATATATTCATTAGTTTTGGGAATACAATTCAATGCTTTTAGACTAAAACTAAAGCTAAAAGGCGCTAATAAGCAATCAAAATCCCCACTTATTAACTACCCCAAACTTAAGTCTTTGCTTGTCCTCAAGCAAATAAATTAGTTTCCACCTCCAAAAGTTAAGGGTCATTTCAACGAGTCAAAGGTGAGCCATCCACACGTCAGTTGGGACCAAAAATTACCCACACTACTCATGTATTATCAACAAGGCGACAAGTTAAACATTCATGCACATATAGTTCTAATGTGACATTTGAGCTTCAAGAAGTGACTTTACTCATCAAGGACTCTTGCTCTATCATGTAGGTCATGGGGGACTCCAAACTCTTCTTCCTCTACTTTCCATTTTCCTGGCTCACTTAAGAAATTTAGCACTCAATCTAAAGATTTATGAAAGGTTCACTCATCTCTCTCAAGATAATGTCGCAAGTACGGTTTCAAGTACCATAGGCTTGCCCCTCATGTAGATCATCATTAATGTAAGCTCACTCGGCTTGAAATCAAGTAGGACTTCTTTTAGGATGTAATGAAGACTTTTGGATTATGGTTAGATACAATATAGGTGAGTGGTTACACCTTTCCTTAAACACTGGAATAGGAAGACGTGTTTCCAGAACGAACAAGATACGGGTTGAGAAGGGGGAGTTAGCAAAGTTAGACAAGATTGGAATGGGCATAGGAACATGTATTGATGTACCAGATCGGCTAATGCTCCCAGGTTGATGCAATGTATTCCACCAGTTGACTGAAGACTTGATTATTGGTATATCGATCGGTCCAGCACGGATTGAAATAGGAGCCGGTTCGACAGAAAGCTTTTGAAAATACAGTGCACCCAGGTAAATAAGGAACAAGCCCAAATTTTGCACACAAGTCATAAATGATATAACAGACCTATTCCAATTTCCAGAATCGGATTCCGACCCCAATATAAAAAAGTCAACTCCCTAGTCAAACTTCCAACTTAAATTTCTATTTTAGCCATTTCAAGCCTAATTTAACTACGGACTTTCAAATAATATTTCGGACATGCTCCTAAGTCTAAAATCACCATACGGAGCTATTGGAATTATCAAAACTCTATTCCGGGGTCGTTTACACATAAGTCAACATCCGGTCAACCTTTTCAACTTAAGTTTTTATCTTTGAGACTAAGTGTCTCAATTCATTCTGAAACCTCACCGAACCCGAACCAATTACCCTGGCAAGTTACATAACAACTGTAAAGCATAAATTAAGCAGTAAATGGGGGAACGAGGCTGAAATACTCAAAACGATCGGTGGGTCATTACATTCTCCCCTACTTAAACGTACGTTCGTTCTCGAACGTGCCAAGAGTTGTTTCCAAGCCATCTCATCATTATTTCATCTTACCACGCACATACCCGGGGGAGATCCCATGCCATCCTATTCCATAGGCCTGACAACACAACACAATTGAAGATCATTACGTTAACCTTAGTTCGTAAAATTTAGAACTCAATTTCCAACATCCAGAATTTCTTACAAGACCCGAGTCTCACATCTACACATTGTATAAGTTTGAACAAGCTATATCAAGCCATAACCATAACCCCAGATATAATCACATAACATACTACACAACTCGCATACTCGCAGCATCATTCCCGATCACAGTAACTACTCAAAACCAACCTGGTACTAGTATAAAACCTCATATCAACCAAAACCTCATTCCAAAACCTTCGTACACTGCTGATAATGAAAGAAACACGCGGGATTTCATGACCCCTTATCAGATGAACATGTCAGGGAGCTCTCTCGCCCCAACCAGATCCATAATCATTTTCTAAGCCGGCTTTCAATATTATCCTTCCGAATATACCGTAATCAAACCTGATAGTACCCATTTTAGGCCCAATGACCTTATATTATTAAACACAACTATCCCACAGACATGCCACATCAATATAAATCAAGCCACAACTGCGCAATCAGTGTACCCAAAAATGAAAAATGTCTCAAAGAAGAGAACTGTATTGCGAGTTCAACAAGCACCACCACAACTGCAATGCTATAAGCTCATTATATATAGTAGAACCAAGACACACAAATTTAATAACAGTAACTAACTCTTCTAGAGTTCACATTAGCATTACTTGCACGGACAACTCATGTGTTATTGTATCAATATCTGGACCCACACAGACAACTCACGTGCCAATAATATCAGTATATTGATCAGCACGGACAACTTACGTGCCAATAATATAATCCGCCTGGCATTGTCACAGGCCTCCAGTCCAAGCATATCATACAGGAGCAATCAAATAAGTACACATGTCTATGATAAATGAATTAAGATTCTCATGCTCCTGGACTGGTCAAAATAACACGCCATAGAGTAGGCAGGTGCAAAGTGTGTTATCACCACTCAAATCGGCAAGTTAACGCAGAAATAATAACTACCCAATTTATTCAGGGAATTAGCCTCTTTGTAACCTCAAGTGTAGCCCAGATAGTTCTCGACAAAGGTACGAATACGAGAAATGTTATAAATTTACGCTTAACAGTCAACTCTAGGCATATCTTTGCCTAATCATTCTTCCGAGCATAAATACTTGCCCCGATGCCCGCACATGGCTCAAACCTCCTATATGTACGCACTCGTGGCGCGCAACTATCACAAATAATTAAGGCAATTAGTGCCTCCACTGAGTTTAAATAAAATACTCACCTCAACCAGGTCGCAAACCTGAAACAATTTGCTTTTGAGAACTCCGAGTCCCCTAAATTCATAGAACACATGAACCATCGTAACTGATCACAATTCCAGCACTCGAATGACTATCACATCCTTCATGCACAATTATCCCACTAGGAATACTTCCATAATTCTTCTGTGCCACATAGCGATAATTGGAATATCAGCAGTCTATCACCCAGGTGAGTACCGCAATACCGATGAACATCCGTAAATCAAAACACAATGCGCCTTATGAAATACACACCCTTCTTAGGGATTACCGAGCAGTTATAACATTAATGTAAATATCTAAAACTGACCATTCTGTCCAGAATTTGTGACCTTCCCTTCAAGAATAAACTGTCACCTTGTACATATAAATCTTAATCCCGTACAATACACCACATCTATCATGCCATCATATGACAAGTATGAGAATCTCATTATCAACTTTGAGTCACCAGCAAATTACATACCCGGTTAGTTAGAAACCTTCCTCTTGCTTCATTCCATGAGGAAATTATATTACACAACACGTTCCCCACACCGGTAGAAAATATCCGGCTCAAACTATGGTAGAAACCATCAAGAATATTTTGAAATCCATTTGCACATAACCAAGCTATCAGAACTGAATTTCTCTAACTCGACCAAGCCGCGCATGTCACCAAACCCAAGAATATTGCCACCAAAACATATGTAAAGTCTCACCACATAATAATTACCCAAAAGAATCGAGCATAACATTACCATACTGGTCTAGCCTACTACCCAGTTGTCCTATTTACTTTGAGTTTCTTCTGAATTACCCTCAAGTTGACACTTTTCTTGTCAGAACACTACGATCCTTACCCAAAGCTCACTACAAGACATCCTAACATAAAACCATACCACCCTAAGGCCCATAAGCCACTGTATTCTTCTTAACTACCATAAAAGTACCACCACCGAGACCCCCATACTGAAAAGACCTTATGTGGACTTAAAATTGTTCCTTTTTACTTTTCTTGTACTAAAATGTAGAATCCATAGTCATACAGAATTACCGCAAGTCCCGACACCATCCAATATAAATAACCAATTCTAGCGATATACGAATTCAAATTTTTTTTTCAATTGCCACATATACATTTTGAATCCATTAGAACCCTCTCGAGAGTCATCCACTTTGCTCAAATCTAAATTGCACCGCCCAAACAGGCTAAAAGACACATACCCAATTAGCACAACAACACCCAAAGAAGTAACCCTATCTTAACACTGCCAATCAAATTCATACTTCGTGCGCACTACATCCTTCACAAATAACAATTTAATCATTTCATGATTTTTCATATTTTCATAAAGTGCAATATAACCCACATTCAAAAAATTTTATTACTCGAGTCATCCCCGATCTCAACCTCTACAAGTCATAACTAATCAACAAGTATGCCTCAGACCAAAACCAATACCGCACATAATCGTGCAATCAAATCGTAGCTAGCAGACTCCCCCACTTGGCTCAAATCCATATAACAAAACATCTGATAACTCATCATACCCATGCTATACTATTGTCATAATCCTACAGTCAATTCCACGAAAATTCTTCACAAGCTCAGGTAACACAAACCATAAAATACCTCAAATCATCTACTAAGCTCGCCTTCATCCCCGTGATGGTCAAGTCAACTTTCTCAACTAATCCAAACTCAAATCTCAACACATATACCCCGCTGAGAGAAAAGAAACCCTCCACTCAATATTATAAGGAACACAAATACGTAGATTACTCCACAGGAGATAACCCACCTGCTTAGCCTCAAATTGGCATCTTGCTATACCCTTTCCTAGCCACAATTACTATGGAATCACTTAATATTTCTGAGTTACTCATCAACACGACATGAAAGTCTACTTCGCTCTACAATTAAACAGCATGACAGATCCCTCAACGCACTCACAACTCAAGATCGTACGTCATGTCAAAACAGGAATCAAGTACCCAATAGCAACCTCTTGAGTCACAAGTAAACTTTATTTGTCTCATTCAACCCATCTGAACACATCTTGCATTCACCTCATACTCATCATATAGTCATTCAACCGCTCATCGAGCCAAAATTCCACTCACAGGGATACTACCGAGCGCATAAGTCCAAACGCACAAGTTCTCACAACCGAAACTACCGAGCTTAAGCTGCGGTCTAACCCCGGCCTCAAGTCCTCCAAACTGACCCATCACCAAAATACAGAATACTCATTTTGAACCTCATTCATGGAATCACAAGCCGGCGATGCACAGACGATACCGAGCGCTCACATGCGCACACGAATGCGTAGAAGGGATTCAAAGAGTTATGTTTCAAGTTGAATCAATGTCGCACGATAGAATACAAGAAAGTGAAATTTCCTAAGGGTTAGGCAGCCTCTCGAAGATAGGTACAGACGTCACCGTACGATCCTCAAGACTACTAAACCTGCTCATGACTCGTGAGACCTATGTAACCTAGGCTCTGATACTAACTTGTCATGACCCAAAATCCTAACCTGTCGTAATGGCTCCTATCTCAATACTAGGAAAGCTGATAACATCAATAAATCACAATAATCTCTTAAGTTTGAAAATATAATATTTGAATTCCATAGAAAACCTCACAATTTCAGATACAAAACACTCCCAAAACCCGGTGTTACTGAGTACATGAGCATCTAAATAATAATAACGTCTGACAGATAAACACACTGTCTGAAAATATGGAACAGTACAATAATCGAAAGGAAAGAGAGTCAAGGTCTACGGATACCAAGCAGCTACATTGATAGTTTCCCACAGAATAAACTCCGAAATCTAGCAGTCGCCGTATTTGGGAGCACCTGGATCTGCACACGAGGTGCATAGTGTAGTATGAATACAACCAACTCAATAAGTAACAAGACTAACCTCTGGGCTGAAAGTAGTGACGAGCTCAACAGGTACAGTCCAGTGTAAAAATAACAGTACAGAAATATAGGCATGCTTTCAAGTTTAACAGTTAAACTCAGTACAATTAAAATAGATCAATTCTGAATGATATGAGGTTTATGACAACTCTATGTCTATATGACAATATGCATACTGTATATGATGCACCTCAGTGAAAACCTCGTGTACTCAACTCTCTCTCTCTCTCTCTCTCTCTCTCTCTCTCTCTCTCTCTCTCTCTCTCTCTCTCTCTCTCTATATATATATATATATATATATATATATATATATATATATATATATATATATATATATATATATATACACACACACACACACACACACACACACACACACACACACATCAACTCACAGTCAGTCACTCAGGACTGTATAAGGCCAATCCAGCCCAGGGGAAGATCCATCCCCGAATATCAATGATTCTGACAAGATCCATGTCCAGGGAAAATCCATCCCTCAATATCAATACTTTGGGAAAGGTCCATGCCCAGGGAAGATTCATCCTTAATATCAATGTTGCGGGCAAGATCCATGCCCAGGGAAGATCCATCCTCAATATCAATGCTTCGGGCAAGATCCATGCCCGGGGAAGATTCATCCCTCAATATATATATATATATATATGTGTGTGTGTGTGTGTGTGTGTGTGTGTGGCAAGGTCCATGCCCAGGGAAGTTCCATGCCAGATATATATATCAACTGTGCTCACTGTGGAAGGTACAGACTCCGGAGGGGCTCCTTCAACCCAAGCGCTATAATAGCCAGATCCAAGCATAAATAAATAAATATGCTGCGGCGTGCAGCCCGATCCCATAAATATCACTCAAAATTTCCAGTCTCTTGGGTTCTCATGACATGAAAAATCAACCCGACATGATGATATGATGTATTAATAAATGACAACAGAGATTGAGATATGATATGTAAGACATATTTGACTAAGTACAAAATTATAAATTTAAACAAATAGTTCCACAACAATATGACCCATGTGGGTCCCAAAATTTTTCGGCGCGTAGCCCGAACATGATCTTTAATATGAGTTTCAGCTCAATTTCACTAACACGTGGAGGATATGTGGATAATGACATTTATTTAACTATGCAACTCCACAGAATCAATTAAGTCACAATTCCTATGATGCATGTCTACACACCCGTCATCTAGCATGTGCGTCATCTCCAAACAATTCACACAACACGTAATTTAGGGATTCATACCCTCATAACCAAGTTTAGAAGTATTACTTACCTCGACCCGTATAATTATTTATTCTGCAATGCCTTTGCCTCGCGAATCGGTCTCCAAACGCCTAAAATCTAGTCAAAAATAATTCGATTCAGTCAAAATAAATTATAGGAATTAATTCCATATGAAAATACTAATTTTCCAACAAAAATCTAAAATTTCACCCAAAAATCGCACGTCTCGGAACCTGACAAAAGTTACAAAATATGAACGTCCATTTGACCACGAGTCTAACCATACCAAATTTACCAAATTCCGACATCAACTAAACCTCCAAATCTCAAATTCTTATTTTGAAATTCCTAGACCCAAATCTTCAAATTTCACCTCAAAAATATGTAATCTAGTTAAAATACTCAATGATAATCCAATATTATTGACTAACAATGATCACAAGTGACTTACCTCGAGTTTTCCTTCGAAATCCCTCTCACAATTCGCCAAAACCCGAGCTCAAAATGTCCAAAATGAGAAAAATCCCGGAACCCTCGTTTTTAAACACTGCCCAGGCATTTCCGCACTTGCGGAGCCTGGGCTCGCACCTACGCATCCTCTTTTGCAGAAATCACTTACCCAGCGAGCCTCCGCTTCTGCGATCCTCTACGCGCATCTGCACAATCGCAGGTGCGGAACTCACTATTGCACATGTGGTCCCTTCGCTTCTGCGCCCTCAACGCCGCATCTGCGACCTCGCAGGTGCGGACCCAACCTCGCACCTGCGACCTCTGCTCCTTTCCTCCTCTGCACCTGCGCTCCACCTGCCGCACCTGCGACATCACACCTGCAGCCTAGACTCTCGCAGATGGGATGACACCAGCAGACAGAAATTTTCCAGATTTCTTCTAAGTCTGAATTTGATCTGTTAACTATCCAAAACTCGCCCGAGACCCTAGGGACCTCAACCAAATACACCAATAAATCCTAAAATATCATACGAACTTAGTCAGACCCTCAAATCACCTCAAACAATGCTAAAACTACGAATCATACCCCAATCAAACCTAATGAAACTAAGAACTTTCAACTTCTACATTCAATGCCGAAACCTACCAAATCAAGTCCGATTGACCCCAAATTTTGCACACAAGTCATAAATAACATAACGGGATTATTTTAATTTTCAGAATCGGATTCCGACCCCGATATCGAAAAGCCAACTCCTCAGTCAAACTTCCAACTTAAATTTCTATTTTAGCCATTTCAAGTCTAATTTAACTACGGACTTTCAAATAATTTTTCGGACACGCTCCTAAGTCTAAAATTACCATACGGAGCTGTTGGAATCATCAAAACTTTATTTCGAGGTCATATACACATAAGTCAATATCCGGTCAACCTTTTCAACTTAAGATTTTATCTTTGAGACAAAGTATCTCAATTCTTTCTGAAACATCATCGGACCCGAACCAATTACCTAGGCAAGTCACATAATAACTGTAAAGTACAAATTGAGTAGTAAATGAGAGAATGGGGCTGAAATACTCAAAATGACCGGTTGGGTCGTTACACATCTCCGGACTCATCAACGTTGTTATCATAATCACTGCCATCTTCCTCACTCTGTACATCTGCCATATCCTGATTCAATATATCGTCATCCCCCAACTGAGTTAGGACATGACAGTCATGTTGCTAGTTTTCACTGTTCAACCAATAAACTATGAGTATTTCATAGTCATCCCAACATAATATGTTAACTTTATCTCTTAACGTACAATTCATAATTTGTAGATAGCCCATGATGTACATTATCGAGTTGTTGATGACTCGCGGATGGGCCAGCATGATCCATACCTCCAAAATTAGGTATATTCCAACTGTTGGTTGCTTCATTATTTATAAAATTCATATCTTCCCGGTAACCCCTATAAAAGATATAAGAGTTAATACAATTATGATACATAAAAGGAACAATTATAGTACAGCAAGGAAAATTGAAATTTACCACTCGGTCTGTGAATTTTGAAAACTTGGCGACCCTCTATACATCTGCATTGGGGAAAAATTATGTCCTCGCTCCTCATTAGCCCGTGGAGATAAGTTTAGATCTGGCCAGACTCTTTCATATAGAACTTGTTCGGATAAAACAACTTCGAAAATACCACTAGATGGTTAAGTATTAGCCATATTTTGCTGAACATTAATATTGTTGACGTCTTCAAACTTGACGTACATTTCCAGTATAGTTAATACAAGAACATCCCGGTGTTCATCCGAAGTCCTCAAAAATCTTGCAGAGTTTCATCATCATCGATATTAAACTCGGCATAACAAGTAACCCCTTGCGGAGGAAGAGAATATAGATATCTTCCGGTTACCTTAACCTTAAGATTAACCGAATGTTTATTCACACTCATTCTTTTACAAATGAGAGATACCAATCTGTCGTACTCCAATATGAGTGGCTCCTTAGCAATACTCTGTGGAGAACAACTATAGTGTACTGAATTATTCTCTACCACAACCTCACCATCCAAATATAATGCAATCCTAATTTTTCGCTCATCAGACATTGTAGCAAAATTCAAAAATAAAAAGGTACAAATTGATGAATATGAAGTGATACAAAGGATGCTGAAGAATGATTTTTTCAAAATAATTTTTTGAAGAATGAATGTTCAGCCTTAGGTAAGCAACTATCAAATGCGAGGAGATGGCAATTGTTAAGTATAGCGCATGTAGTATATGCGCTTTACATATAGCGCATATAATACATATGCTATACACTGAATTATTATAGGTCTGTAAATACTGAATATAGCACATGTATTACATGCGCTATACCTTAACTGGGTAACTATCGTTAAGATACAGCGCATTTAAAACATACTCTATATATAGTATTGTATTCAAAATATTTTCCACCTATTTTTATCTATTGAGTCAAAAAAGGCAACCTTTTTGGTTCCGGAATCCAGACTCTACATTTCTTCTCCCAGTATGCTGGCCTCCATTCCTTTTATTTTCTCCCCTTTCTATCTTTATTCTTTGGTTTTGTTATATGCACTCCATCTAAACATCTTTTTACTAAAGTATCAGGTTATTTAAGGATAAAACTATTATAATAATGTGAGTTTGAAATTACCAAAAAAAAAAATGTGAGTTTGTAACCTTAAAAAAAGTACAAGGGATCTGTTATCGATCGATAATGTTAAAATAGGTATATAACTTAATTGATCCTAATTTGAGATTAGAGTATAATTGATTAATATATAACTTATATATTACTATGAATATGAATTTGAGTTTAAGCTGACAACGAGTAATGGGATGATACGCTAAAACGTTATCAAACGCTCTTCTAATGTTAGGTTAGACAATCTTTTGCTGACTACGCAATTAGTTTCCTTTTTCCTAGGGGTGTCGGTCGATATTTAAAAATCGACTAAACCGACCGAACTATATCATAGAAAAACCGATTTTTAGGTTTTTTAAAAATAAAATAGTAGGTTTTTATATAAATCTATAACCGTACTGATAATTACGGTAAATTTTTTATTTTATGAAAATAAATCGAAAAAATATCGAACCGTACCGCATAAATTTATATGTGAAAAATATATTTCTATACTACATCAAAATAATAAAGCATTAAATTATTTCTTGGTCCTTAGAATTATGAAAACGGTTATAAGTCAACAAGTAATTAAACTCAAAATCCTAATTCCCAAACTTATTATGCCACTCCTACTGAACTAAATTTTTTCCGGCATATTCACTTGCAAAACACAAAGTATTCTAGCGATTATGAGTAGCAAACTACAATGAATTGAATATGTTTCCTTTCGTATGATTTAGATTTATCTTTTGAATATTTAATCTTCTATAAATTTTATTCTTGAGTCCCACCGCTATAGTTAATATCTTTCCACTCGTGTGATTTATATTTCTTTGTCTTTGCGTAGTTTCTTTTACGCTGCTGTAGAATAGTTGATGGATGTATACTCTGGCCATCTTTTGTGTTGTTTTAATTCACCACCCTTTAATTAGTAAAAATGTCTGAAGAGTTTTGCAAAGTCCTATAAAAGTATGTATATTATTGCATTCTATTTCTACTAATGATTTTTACATGACATTTAAAAAATACCGAAATTTAACCGAACCAACCGATACCAAAGAGAAACGACACAATTGGGATGATTTCGAAATATCAGATTTTGGTTATATATAATAAAATATTTCTAAATAGCAACATCATGTGCAACATAACATATGCCTTGGCCAAAGATCAAAAAAAAAAAAACCGAAAAGCTATTGGAATGCCAAGAAAGCAGACATGGTTGCCAAGGCAACTTAACGTGAATAAAGGGCAGTCCGGTGTACTAAGCTCACGTTATGTGTGAGGTCCGAAAAAAGGCCGGACCATAAAGGTTTATTATTGTAGAAAGCCTTACCCTATATTTTTGCAAGAGCCTGTTTCCACGGCTTGAACCCGTGAGCTACTGGTCAAATTACGCCAAGGCTCCCCCGTGAATGAGTTTTGAAAATCCAAAATAACTTTTAATTAAATACAATTTAAAAAACAACCAAAAATTTAATCCACGATAGCAATAATGACAGGTCAAACTGCAACAACTCAGGAATCAGGGGAAGGATAGAAAAGCAAAAACTCAATGGAATTCATAACTCCCAAGGCTGATACAACCAACTCGCAAAATGACAGAATACCATTAGTAGATAACGAACTAAGGATGACTACAAGTAATTCCTTTACTTTCACATAGAGGGAGAGAAAATTGCAGAAAACATAAATAGTGGCTCTAATAGCATAATCACTATCCTCAAAAAACATAGCGGGGGGGTTTTAGGGAGATAGGAGAAAAATCAAGCCTAAAGTCCCCTTAGGAAAAGATATATATAACAGGTCATTAGTAATCTGAAATTTGAGGCCTCAGTTCTTCCAATTTGTCAACACTCTCAGCGGTTGGTGCCTTCAACTGCTCTGTTGAAACGCATAAAGTGTTTCTTACCTTGGTAGTAAAACTCCACACCCTCAGAATCAATCTTAATTTCCCCAATGTTGTTACTGTTTATGCATTGGCCTCCTAATACCATGTCACAATTTGACTACAATGGAAGTACATATAAATCCACACTAAACAGGGTGTCTAAGTGTCTTGGAGTAACAACTGAAAGTTGTTGCATGCTGTGGAGGTAACCATATTCCCAAAAGCTGCGCGAACAGATCGAGGCTTGATTGGAAATGTGTCACACCCTAACTTATCAGCAAAGGATTCATCAATAAAATTGTGAGTACTCCCCCTACTCCAAATAGGATATTCAAGGGTCGCTTCCCATGGTATCCACTATCCAGTCACCTCCGTCTGGAATGGAATATTCTACTACGGCATCGAACGATATCGCCATTTGTTCTTCCTCTGTAGTCACACGATCTACAGTTTGGACGTCAAAATCAACCTTAGTGGTGGTTAGGGTTTTTCCGCGTTATCAATCCACACAATAGAGCCAATATTACAAATCATTGCAAGAGAAATTTTAGAAACTAAAATCTAGAGAGGAAGGAGAGTGAAAAGAGGAGTTTTATTCTAACTCCATAGAGTGTACCTGAAACGTAGACGAGTTTCCATAGCCGGCAGCAGAGGAAGCATTCACGGCACGTTTCTGGGGCTCGAAATCCCCTTTTCCTTTCAGTTGATTCTTCAACGACTCAACGGTTTCCTTCAGCTCTAGAATTGCTTGATCAGACCTGTCTTGTCTGTCACGCAATACTCCGAATAGCCTCCCGATTAGGGCAAGCATTTCCTTCATCTCCATGGCAGTAGTTGTGGTTTGCTTGTTTAATTCGTTAGCCATCTCAAAGAAGAAGAGAAGAATAGAGAGAATTCACAGAGGAATTAGGGTTTTTGTTCATATTCTGCAACAGAGTACAAATGACAATAGCCTCCTCCACTTCTAATCAATAGGTTGTGAGTTCGAGTCACCCAAGAGCAAGGTGGAGAGTTCTTAGAGGGAAGGATGTCGAGGGTCTATCGGAAACAGCCTCTCTATCCAGGGTAGGAGTAAGATCTGTACACACTACCCTCCCCAAACCCAACAAGTGGGATTATACTGAATTGTTCTTTGTCTTCGTGGTCGTCGTCAGTACAACAGGTCTATTTGTAGTACTAGGCTACTAGCTCCTAAGCTGTCAACTGTAAATCGTGATCATTAGTATTTAGTGCTAATCTCTTCTCACGTGCCCGTCTCACTATGACCCTATTCGTAAAGTGCTACCGTGAATTAGTTTAAATTAAATCCTTTTTTATATGCTTGTTGAGTCTTCAAAATTTCTTAAACTTTCGAACTGTAATTAACTTATCAGAATGTGCAATTTTTACCCATATTGGATTACTTGTATGCTAATAGTAATCCTCGCGTGCAGGTGGTAGAGTCAGAAATTTCAATATAAAAAAATAACCACACAAAAAGGTTAAGGTGATTCAATATATGGTATATATATATAAAAATAAAATTTTAACCTAATTATACAATGTAATTTTTTGACTATGTGACGGATTGAATTGTGAGCTGAGGATAGCATACTGGTATAGAGTTATAACAATCGGCAACTTGATATCGTTTCATTTTAGAAGAAAAATCTTGTTAGCAATGAGTAGAAGCATAGTGCGAAACAAAATGAATATACAGCCGTATAATTGATTGTTAAAACATTATAGTCGAAGAGCTAAGTAATAGTTTATCCTAGACATTTAATTGTTGTGAAAATGATCTTAAAAGAAAGAGTTCGATAGATAATTGATAACCATCACAAATTTAGACACACCAAAAAGTAGTGCATGACTATAAAACTTTTGAAATTTATATTCTTAAACATGATAGAATATTTTTGTGGATATCTTGTTAAATGGGAAATTCAAATTAATTTTTTTTCTCAACTTGATATCATATATTAATTTGAAACAATCTAATAAAGAAATAGTGTCATTCTTTTTCTTTTTCAAACTAGTATCCATACCTGCGCGTTGTGTAGAAAATATTAAATATAATTTTTATAAAAAAATATTATTTGGAAATACGGTAGACACAAAGATGCAAATGGTATTATTTTATGAACATATAAATACACTGGATATTTGTAACGACCCAACTTGTCATTTTGAGAA
The DNA here is from genome assembly GCF_000715075.1 of Nicotiana tabacum. Lineage (NCBI taxonomy): Eukaryota > Viridiplantae > Streptophyta > Magnoliopsida > Solanales > Solanaceae > Nicotiana > Nicotiana tabacum. The sequence goes on from NC_134083.1 coordinate 48,313,318, forward strand.
TTAGCGTTCCGTTCGGTGGTTTAAGGTCTCGAGCAGTTTTGAAATGTGTATTATGACTTGCGAGGATGGTCAAGTTTGGTTTTCGGATGATTCGAGTTTTAATAGAAAGAACAATTCTTGTTTTGGAAGTTTAAGTTGAAATAATTGACCGGGTAGTGAATTATGTGTAAATGACCCCGAAATAGAATTCTGATAGTTCCAATAGCTCCGTATGGTAATTTCGGACTATAGGAGTGTGTCCGAATATTTATTTTGAGGCCCGTAGCTAAATTAGGTTTGAAATGGCAAAAATAGGAAATTTAAGCTTGGAAGTTTGACCGGGGAGTTGAATTTTTTATATCGGGATCGAAATTCAATTCTGAAAATTGAAACAGCTCCGTTATGTCATTTATGACTTGTGTGCAAAATTTGAGGTCAGTCGGAGTTGATTTGATAGGTTTTGGTATCGAATGTAGAATTTGGAATTTGTTAGTTTTGAATAGGCTTGAATTGAGGTGTAATTCGTGTTTTAGTATTGTTCAATGTAATTTAAGGCATCGACTAAGTTCGTGTCATATTATGGGACTTATTAGTATAATTGGTTAGGTCCCATGGGATTCGGATGTGTTTTGGAAGAGTTTGATGTTTTCAGCATAAGCATGTAATGATCCAAAGGTCCATTTTTAGTTCTAGAGATCGAAATTCAATTTCGAGACTTCCAGGAGTTTGATAATGAATTATAGGAATGATCTGAAAAGTTTGGTCTAATTTCATCAAGTCGCGATTGAGTTTTTAGCGCGAAACATGAGTTAATTATTTAACGAGCAAAATTGGTATCGCATTGAGCAAATGAGCTTCGAATTGAGTTTTGATTAAACGATTAGGTTCGTATTATTATTTGTGACTCATAGGAACAAGAATCGTCGAATTCCGAGTTCGTATGATGGAGTTAGAGTATTTTTAGTGAAAAATATAACTGTTAGTGCAAGAAAGTCCTGGTGTGGACTTTTAGTGATGGAAAATAGACTTTTAGTGACGGATGGACACCTTTAGCTACCATTTTTGGCACTTTTAGCAACGTTAATTGGGTTTTTAGCGACCCGAATAGTGTTTTTATTGAGCAGTTTTGTTTTTTTAGCTCATTTCAACATTTTTGGACGAATGAACACGGCTTGGGGCGATTTTTGAGCGAGAAATCATGGAAAATCTTGAGGTAAGTCACTTGTGATCATTTCTACTCCATAATATTGAATTATCATCGAATAATCCGACTAGATTACATGATTTTGAGGTGTAAATCTAGAATTTGGACCTAGCGATTTGAAAATAAGATTTGAGGATTTGGAGGTCGAGTTGATGTCGGAATTTAGTAAAATTGGTATGGTTGGACTCATGGTTGTATGGGCTTTCATATTCCATAACTTTTGTCGGGCCCCACAGGCAATTTTTGAGTTAAATTTTGGATTTTGTGAAAAAATTTATATTTTCATATGGAATTGATTCCGATAAATTATATTGACTTAATTGAATTGATTATGGCTAGATTCGAGGTGTTCACACTCCAATTCGTGAGGCAGAGGCATAGCAGAGTAAAAGAATTACGCGGTTTAAGGTAAGTAACATTTCTAAACTTGGTTTCGAGAGTATGAATCCCCGAATTTTATGTTATATCAATTGTTGGAGGTGATGCACATGCTAGGTGACGAGCGTGTGAACGTGCACCACAGAAATTGTGACTTAAATAAATGTTGTTGATTTGTAAAATTAAAGAATCATGTTATTATCCGCGTATCCTCCACGTGTTAGAGAAATTGAGCTGAGGCTCGTATTAATGATCATGTTTAGACTACGTGCCGATATTTTGGGAACCATAGGGTCGTGTTGCTGTTGAATTAATTATTTTAAAATATATATTTCATATTCAGTTATGCTCATCCATTGTGAGAATATTTATGGGATTGGAGTTGCCCGCCTGCAGCAGGCCATATCGACTTTATATATATTATTATTATTATTATTATGGGATTGGGATGCACACCGCAGCAGGCCTTATAGGATTTATTGTTCTGGAACGGGGCTGCACGCTGCAGCAGGCCTTATTGGCTTTATTATTATATGGATCGGGGTTGTCCGCCTGTAGCAGGCCACATCGGCTTTATATCACGCTTGGGCTGAAGGAGCCCCTCCGGAATCTGCACCCCATATAGTGAACGTAGATGATTATATATTCGGGATGGATTTCCCAGGGCACGGAATTGCCTTACTTATTTATATTTTGAGCGTAGATGATTATATATTCGGGATGGACTTCCCAGAGCATGGACTTGCCTTACTTATTATATTTGTGATAAGTTTTCCTGGACATGGATCTTGTCCGAATCATTATAATTTGGGGATAAATTTACCCCTGGGTTGGATTTGGCTTTATACGGTACTGAGTCACTTGTCAGTTGAGGTATATATATATACGGAATGGAACTTTCCTGGGATGGATTGACCATATACAGTATTGAGTGACCAAGTAATTTGTGATCGTGAGTACACGAGGTTTTTCCCTGAGATGTCATATTCCTCATATCATTAAGTATTGATCTATTTTACTTGTACGGAGTTAACTATTGAACTTGAAAGCATGTCTACATTTCTATACTGTTATTTCTATACTCGACTGTACCTGTTGAGCTCGTCACTACTTTCATCCCAAAAGTTAGTCTTGTTACTTATTGAGTTGTTTGTACTCATACTTTGTACTCATACTACACCATGCACCTCGTGTGCAAATCCAGGTGCTTACGGATACGGTGACTGTTAGATCTCAGAGTGTTATCAGTTGGAGACTATCAAGGTTGCTGCCTGGCATCCGCTGACTTTACTCTCTTCCTTTCAGTTATTGTATTGTTCTATATTTTCAGACAGTGTTTTTATCAGTCAGACTTTATTATCATTTAGATGCTCATGTACTCAGTGACACCGGGTTTTGGGAGTGTAATTGTACCAGATATTATGGGATTTTCTGTAAAAATCTAATTATTATGTTTTTAAACTTAAAAGAATTTGGGATTTATTGAGGTTATTGGCTTGCCTAGTATCGAGATAGGCATCATCACGACATGTAAGATTTTGGGTCGTGACAAGTTGGTATCAAAGCCCTAGGTTACATAGGTCTCACGAGTCATGAGCAAGTGTCTAGTATAGTCGTACGGATCAGTATGATGACGTCCATACTTATCTTCAAGAGGCTACATGGCATTTAGGATAAACTTTCCATCTTCTTTCCTTATCGTGCGACATTGATTCATCTTGAAGCGTACCTCTTTGAATTTGTTTCACTCACTCGTATGTGTATATGAGCGCTCGGTATCATCTGCGCATCGACGGATTGTGATTCTATGAACGAGGTACGAGATGTATTTTTTGTGTTTTGGTGATGGGCCAGTTTGGAGGACTTGAGGCCAGGATTAGACCGCAACTTAGGCTCGGTAGTTTCAGTTGTGTGAACATGTACAATTGGACTCGTATGTCCGGCAGTGTCCCTATGAGTGGAATTTGTGGCTCGATGAACAGCTGGATGACCATATGATGATTATATTATGACTGCGGGATGTGATCAGATGGTTTGAAAGTGACAGAAAAAAAAAAAGTTTGCTTGAGATGTAAAAAGGACTATTGGGTGTTTGACTTCTGTCTCGATTTGACGTAGAGTCTCGAATTATGAATGTGTTGAAAGATCTTTCACGTGGTGTAATTATGGAACAAATTATATTTTCATGTCTTGTTGATGCGTTCAAATTCAGGAAGGTTAAGTAATTACGTAGTAGTTGCGGTAGTAAAAAGGGTATAGAAAGATGTCAGTTTGAGGCTAAACATGAGGGTCATCACCTGCGGAATAAACTACAGAGGTGTGATATTTATAATTTTGTGTGAAGAATCTTATTTTCTATCAGTAGGGTAGATGTATTGAGATTTGAATTTGAATTAGTGAATAAAGTTGACCTGACCGTCACGGGAATGCAGGCGAGCTTAGTAGACGATTTGAGGTACCATATAGGTTGTGTTGCATGAGCTTGGGAAGAATTTAGTTAAATCTCACTACGGTGTTATTGCAATAATTGAATATGGGTATTGTAAATTATTGAATGTTTTGATCTATGACTTTGAGCCAAATGGGGGAACCTGCTATTGAAAATTCGATTTCATGGTTATAGGTTAAATTTAGGTTTTGGTCCGAGACATACTTGTGGAGAAGTTATGACTGCATACGCTGAGATCGAGGATGACTAGAGTAAGGAAATTTCCTAAATACGGGATATAATGCACTTATGAAAATATGAAAAAGAAATCATGGAATGATTAAGTTGTTAATTGCGAAGAATATCGCTCGCATGGAATATGAATTTGATCGGTGGTGTTAAGGCAGGGTTACTTCTTTGAGTGTTTTTATGCTAATGGGGTATGTGTCTTTTGGCCTGACTGGGCAGTGCAATTCAGGTTTGAGCAGAATGGGTGACTCTCGAGAAGGTTCTAATGGGTCCGAGATTTATATATGACAATTGAGAATGGATAGAATCTGAGATTTGCATTTGATGGTGTAGGGACTTGCGGTAATTATGTATGACTATGGATTCTACACTGCAGTAAAAGAAAGGTAAAAGAATAATTTTAAGTCCACAAAAGGTCTATTCAGAGTGGGTGTCTCGGTTGTGATATTTATGAGGGTAATTATGATGTGGTGAGGCTCTACAGATATTTTGGTGGCAATATTCTTGGGTTTGGTAACCTACGTGGCTTGGTCAAGTTAGAGAAATTCAGTTTTGATAGATTGGTTATGTGCAAACAGATTTCAAAGTGTTCTTGATGGTTTCTACCATGGTTTGATCCAGATATTTTCTACAGGTGTGAGAAACATGTTGTGTATTGTTATTTCCTCCTAGAAGGGAGCAGATGGAAGATTTCTAACTAATCGGGTATGTATTCTACCGGTGACTCAGAGCTGATATAAAATTCTCGTACTTTATGTATGGTGGTCTAATAGAGGCGGTGTGTCCTGTGGGATTGAGAATTGCATGTACAAGGTGGAAGTTCGGTTTTGAAGGGAAGGTCATGAATTATGGACAACATGGTTAGTTTCAAACATTTAGATGAATGTTATAACTGCTCGATAATTCCTGAGAATGGTGCACATTTCAGAAGGCACATTGTGTTTTGACTTACGGATGTTCATTGGTATTGCGATACTCACCTGGTTGATAGGCTGCTGATATTCAAATTATTGTTATGTGACACGAAAGAATTATGGAAGTATTCCCAGTGGGATGATCGCACATGAAGGATGTTTTAGTCATTCGAGTGCTGGAGTTGTGATCAGTTACGGTGGTTCATGTATTCTATGAATTTGGGGACTGGGAGTTCTCAGAAGCAAATTGTTTCGGGGCCGCGGACTGTGAAGGTGTGGCCAAGTTAACTAGATAATAGTATGTGTTATGGTTAAGTCATTGAGGACTTTTTAGAGGGCTATTTATCCATGCTTAGATTGCGTTTGGGCTATAATAAGCCTGGAATCGACTGTTGAGCTTTAAGCTATGATGTTTCTCATATCTGTAACATTGCGTGATCTATTTGAGCCGTGATTGAGGCTACGTAGGAGTTAAAATCCCTGAATGAACTTGATAAATGCCTCAGTGATGAAAGATTTTCGATTTGAGCTACGATAGCACACTTTGTACATGCCTACACTGTAGCATGTCATTTATACCAGTTAGGAACATGAGAATCTTATCCTACTCATCATATACATGTATACCTATTTAAATGCTCACATATGATATATTTGGACTGGAGGCCTGGGACTATACCGGGCGAATTATATTATTGGCACGTGAGTTATCCGTGCGGGTTCTATTATTAGCACGTGAGTTGTCCGTGCAGTGTGTGGAATTTCTGTTTCCTTGATCGTTTATCTGATTAATTGTTCCATTCCTTTACATGCTATGCTATCGCCTAATCGGGGCAATTTGAGAAGAAAAAAATGTGCACATGCACACACATTGTTCTTCTCACAAAATTTGATGAGTTGGTTTTAAATAATGTTCTATACCGAAAAGGTAGGATTACACCGGAATAGCTAGAATAGTTGTGTTTGGTGATATAAGGTCATTGGACCTAGAATGGATACTATCAGGTTTGATTACAGCATGTTGGAAAAATAATTTAGAATTCGGCTTAAATAATTGGCCATGGTACTTGTTGAACGAGGGAAAGCTCCATGACTTGTTGATCTAGTAAGTGATCATGAAATTTCGCGTGTTTCTTTCATTATCGTCAGTGTACGAAGGTTTTAGAATAAGGTGTTGTTTGATATGGGGTTTAATACCGGTATCGAGTTTGTTTTTTTAGCAGCTACAGTGATTAGAAACTATTGCGAGTATGCGGGTTGTGTGGTATATCATGTAACTACATCTGGAGTTATGGCTAAGGCTTAATACAACTTGTTAAGATTCATATAGAGTGTAGATGTGACTTTCCGGTCTTAAAAAGAAATTTTTGGATGTTTGAAATTGGATTCCAAGGTTTATGGGCGAATGCTAAATTAGTAATTTTCAGTTATGTGGTGTCGTCAGGCCTATATGGAATAAGGTGACATGGGATCACCCCCCAGGTATGTGCGTGATAAGGTAAAATAGTGATTTGAAGGTTTAAGAACAACTCTTGGCACGTTCGAGGATGAACATATGTTTAAGTGGGGGAGAATGTAACGACCCAACTTTTCAGTTTGAGAATTAGCGTTCCGTTCGGTGACTTAAGGTATCGAGTAGCTTTGAAATATGTATTATGACTTGCGAGGGTGGTCAAGTTTGGTTTTCGGATGCTTCGGGATTTATTCTTGTTTTGGAAGCTTAAGTTGAAATAATTGACCAGATAGTGAATTATGTGTAAATGACCTCGGAATGGAATTTTGATGGTTCCAATAGCTCTGTATGGTGATTTCGGACTTAGGAGTGTGTCCGGATATTTATTTTGAGATGTGTAGCTAAATTAGGCTTGAAATGGCGAAAATAGGAAATTTAAGTTTGGAAGTTTGACCGGGGAGTTGACTTTTTGATTATAACGACCCGGCGGTCGTTTCAAGAGTTGTAGACCTGTTCCCTCTTTTCTGCTCATTTTTGTACTTCACTGTTGCTTTATGACTTATCGGGTTAGTTGGTTCGGGTCCGGAGAAAATTCAGAGTGAGTTAGGATACTTAGTCTCTTAATTGAAAGTTTAAGCTGGAAAAGTCGACCGGATGTCGACGTATGTGTAAACGACCTTGGATTTGAATTTTGATGGTTCAGTTAGCCCTGTTGGGTAATTCTGGACTTAGGAGCGTGTCCGGATTGTGATCTAGTGGTCCGTAGTAGAATTAGGCTTGAAATGGCGAAAAGTTAGAATTTTGGAAAGATTGGCCGGGAGTGAACTTTTTGATATCGGGGTCGGATTCTGATTCAAGAATTTGCAGTAGGTACGTGGGGTCATTTATGAATTGTGTGCAAAATTTGAGGTCAATCAGACGTGATTTGATAGGTTTCAGCGTCGTTTGTAGAATTTAGAAATTTCAAAGTTCATTAGGCTTGAATCCGTGTGTAATTCGTGTTTTTGATGTTGTTTGAGGTGAATTGAGGATTCGACTAAGTACGTATCGTGATTTAGGACTTGTTGGTATGTTGGTTGAGGTCCCGAGAGCCTCGAGTTGATTTCGTATGGTTAACAGACTTGGTTTTGAGTTGGTGAAGCAGCTGAAGTATTGCAGCTACTGGTGTAACCGCACCTGCGGAGTGGGCACCGCAGGTGCGAGCCCGCAAAAGCGGGCTAGGTGGAGAAGGCAGAAGTCGCAGGTGCGATGTCCTTTCCGCACATACATGTCCGCACATGCGCGTAAAGCGGAAATGGCTGGGAGCCACTGGTCCGCAGAAGCGGAAGGCCTGCGCAAAAGCGCACCCGCAAAAGCAGTATTTGGACCGCAGAAGCGGTTGGTCGCCTTAAGTGAGTTTCCACAGAAGCGGATGAGGGACCGCAGAAGCGGCTAAGTGGCCGCAGGTGCGAAAAGCCTGGGCAGAATGTTTAAAAATAAGGGTTTGCGATTTTAGTCTCATTTCAACATTTTGAGCTCGGATTTTAGAGATTTTGAGAGGGCTTTTCAAGGGAAATTCTTGAGGTAAGATCCTTGTGTCCATTTTTCTTCAATGATTGCGTTTCCCCACTGATTTTGCACCTAGTTGGTGAGTTTTTGAGGTGAAATTTGAGGGTCTGAGGTTAGGGATTTGGAGAGTTAATTTTTGGGTTTTGAATGGCCATTTGAGGTCGGATTTCGAGATGTGGACCGAGGGCCGGGTTTGAGCCGATTTCGGATTTTGGCGATAATTTAGTACTTTTCTTGTAGAACTGATCCCCTTAGCCTATATTAATTGTATTGTATTAGTTGTGGCTAGATTCGGGACGTTTGGAGACCGATTTGAGAGGTAAAGGCATTTTGGAGTAGAGTTTTTGTTACATCCCGTACTTTAATATTAGGATAAGTCGTAGTAATCCATATGAGTTTGAAGGGACTAAGACCACTCATGAGATTATAGAGGATTTGCGACTATGTTCTTATAAGACCCCGTAAGTTTAACAACCTTGATACTGTTATATATATATATATATATATATATATATATATATATGAACATGAAGCGCTCGGAACACAGGTTTGAAAAATATAATTTTATGTAGTTATTAATATTACTACTTTCGAATATGCTTTAAATTATACACATGATATGAGAAAGTTTATGAGATTTCTTAATTGTAAGAATAGAAATCATTTTCTCACAAGAAGAGAAGGTTATCTTTTTATCATTTTAAGAATTAAGCGTACGAAAATGTGTACTCTTTATATGAGATTAGGAAAATTAGAAGTTGAGAAAATATATGTATTTTTACACGGATGTCTTAATGAAGTATTAGTGTATGTATTAATTTTATATGGTACCATGATTTATTATTTTAATAGTAGTACTTTTGGATAAGGGGAAGATACTTGGTAAAGGTGCCATATACGTGTATGTATATTAGTATCACTTCCTATGAATCATCCACTCTAAAGGGTTGTTAAATTAAGTGGATAAGGATGGTAAAGGGGCTGCCACCAGAGGCAGAGCTAGAATTTGAAGTGTATGGGTTCTAAATTTTAAAATAAAATACTGCTTTCAGCAGGAATCGAACCCCCATCTTTCCCAGCGAACTCACAAACCTTACCGTTGAATCAAGATCCCTTTTGTTACTGGGTTCGGCAGTATATATTTATATAGATTTAGTAAATATTTCAATACAAATATAGGGATCCGAAAAAAGTCACTGGGTTCGCCCGAACCCACTACTGTAGCTCCGCCCCTGGCTGCCACATGGCATTAAGTTAGGCCAAGGGTGACACCAATGTGCACATGAGTCATAGTACTTGATGTGCTTTGCTTACACGTGAAAGGCAAGCCTTAAGCTTTCATGTTATTCTTTGGCAATTTGAGATATAGAAAGGAGATTGCAATCTTTCCTTCTATTGTTGGAGTGGATAAGCATTTACGTGGCAGCCCAAAGAGGCATTAATAATGACTCTTAACTCTCATTACAAGGTAGCTTTTTAAGAGAATATTTGATGCTTAGTCATCCCCTAAAGTACGGCCCACAACCCAAAGTCTTAAGACAATCTTCCTACATCATTATTTACTACATTATTATTATGGAGAATGGAGATATATGTGCTAGGAATGGACTGTAATTCAACATGGAATGGAAACGTTATTGCTTCAGCAAGGAAAGCCATACAAGAGTGTGATCAAATTCACCAAAATGAAGGTGTTCTACATCTACCAAGTAACGATCTTCAACAAGGAATTCATGCGAATATATACGACATAATAGTAACAGGATTTATGATTCTAAGGGAGTACGGAGGGATTGTCAAGAGAATCGGCTCAGGTATGTTAAGGCTATCCCTCCTTTTCTTTTGGCATGATCCAAGTAACGATACGTAAACGTAATGCTATTCCATAAGTGGTTCTACTCTTAGCAGTTAAGGATGTCTATGTTATTCATTCCTGTAAAGTTATATTCAAGTATGTCTAAGTACGTTCCTAAGTCTCTATTGAGGTATATGATAAAGATGTTAATGTTTATAATATAGTGATACATGCATCTTCATGCATTTATCACCGGGCTACGGCCGGTTGGGCAGTTATACATTTACTACCGTGCTTCGGCCGGTTGGGCAGTCATACATCTTCATTTACCATTGTGCTACAGTCGGTTAGGTAGTCATGCATCTTCATTTACCACCGTGCTACGGCCGGTCGGGCAGACATGCATTTACCACCAGGCTACGGCCGATCGGGCAGTTACCACCGGTTGGGCACTTATGTATCATTATTTACCAGCGGTTGGGCACTCACCGTGCGACGGCCGGTCGGGTAGTTACCACTGATCAGTTGGGAAGTCATGCATCATACGGTATGGATAATAGAAATAGTCTCAAAGAGAAGTATTATATATATAAGTATACTAAGTATGCATATACGGTGGCACTTCAGAGATTTTAGGTTGATTCTTATATGTCTTTAATTAATGTTGACTTATTATTATGTTTTAGTTCCGCCTTATATACTCGGTACATTATTCGTACTGACGTCCTTTTGTTGGGATGCTACATTCATTCCTGCAGGTATAGATAATCAGATTGACGAGCTCTCATAGTAGACGAGGTTAGCATTCAGCGAAGGATCGATAAGACTCCACCTTATTCGGAGTGCAACCGAGTCTATAAGTTATCGTGTCAGAGTTTTACTACAGACTTATGGGTAGGCCGGTACCCTGTTCCATTTGATGTCAAATAATCTTAGAGGCTTTATAGACAGACGTTAATTTTGTACAATATGTGAGAGGCCTTGACGGTCCATATGTATTCATGTTTTAAGAACGATAGTTCATTGATAAGTGTTTGCTCATTTATAGTTATACATTACAAGTTGTGGACAAGTTGAACCAATATAGTTACAAAACAAAAGTTACAGAGTGGTTCGCTCGGGCCAGTACGGCACCGGGTGCCAGCCATGCCTCCCCGAGTTTGGGGCGTGACAAAGTGGTATCAGAGCAACTCGTGTCCTAGGGAGTCTACAAAGCCGTGCCTAGTAGAGTCTCACTTATGGGTGTGTTGCGCGCCACATTTATAATTGAGAGGCTATAGTGCATTTAGGAAATGTTACCCATCTTTTATTTCTTGATCCTTCCATAGAGCTGAGTCGTAAGAAGTCAGTATGAAGCTTTCGCTAGATTTTGTATGCACCAAGGTTGCAGGTATCACAGTAGAGGCGTAATTTCCAACTATGTTGAAGGGAGGTTATGAAAGAAACAGAAGATATGATACGAGATTGAAAAGTAAGTAAGGTAAAGGTGAAGAAGATACGAGATACTCAAGTACAAAAGGTTGTGAATAGTCGAGACTTCAGACAAAGGTTGGGTTTTAGTTTAGTTTACAGAGGAGGCCCGAGCGAAAGTTTTATAAATCTCTAAGAGTTAACATTCGAGGACGAATGTTTCTAAAGGGGGGAATGATGTTACATCCCGTACTTTAATATTTAGGATAAGTCATAGTAATCCATATGAGCTTGAAGGGACTAAGACCATTCATGAGATTATAGAGGATTTACGACTATGTTCTTATAAGACCCCGTAAGTTTAACAACCTTGATACCGTTATATATATATTTGATATGGTATTTTGAGTGGAACATATTTGAAAGAAAGGGTTGAAAAATATGATTTTTATATAGTTATTAATATTGCTACTTTCGAATATGCTTTAAATTATACACATGATATGAGAAAGTTTTTGAGATTTCTTAATTGTAGGAATAGAAATTATTTTCTCACAAGAAGAGAATGTTATCTTTTTACCATGTTAAGAATTAAGCATACGAAAATGTATACTCTTTATATGAGATTAGGAAAATTAGAAGTTGAGAAAATATATGTATTTTTACATGGATGTCTTAATGAAGTATTAGTGTATGTATTAATTTTATATGGTACCATGATTTATTATTTTAATAGTAGTACTTTTGGATAAGGGGAAGATACTTGGTAAAGGTGCCATATACGTGTATGTATATTAGTATCACTTCCTGTGAATCATCCACTCCAAAGGGTTGTTAAATTAAGTGAATAAGGATGATAAAGGGGCTTCCACGTGGCATTAAGTTAGGCCAAGGGTGGCACCAATATGCACATGAGTCATAGCACTTGATGTGCTTTGCTTACACGTGAAAGGCAAGCCTTAAGCTTTCATGTTATTCTTTGGCAATTTGAGAGATAGAAAGGAGATTGCAATCTTTCCTTCTATTGTTGGAGTGGATAATCATTTACGTGGCAGCCTAAAGAGGCATTAATAATGACTCTTAACTCTCATTACAATGTGGCTTTTTAAGAGAATATTTGATGCTTAGTCATCCCCTAAAGTAGGTCCCACAACCAAAAGTCTTAAGAGAATCTTCCCACATCATTATTTACTACATTATTATTATGGAGAATGGAGATATCTGTGCTAGGAATGGACTATAATTCAACATAGAATGGAAATGTTATTGTTTCAGCAAGGAAAGCCATACAAGAGTGTGATCAAATTCACTAAAATGGAGGTGTTCTACATGTACCAAGTAACGATCTTCAACAAGTAATTCATGAGAATTTATACGACGTAATAGTAACGGGATTTGCGATTCTAAGGGAGTACGGCGCAATCTTTCTCAAGAGAATCAGCTTAGGTATGTTAAGGTTATCCCTCCTTTTCTTTTGGCATGATCCAAGTAACGATACGTAAATGTAATACTATTCCATAAGTGGTTCTACTCTTAGCAGTTAGGAATGTCTATATTATTCATTCATGTAAAAGTGATATTCAAGCATGTCTAAGTATGTTCCTAAGTCCCTAATGAGGTATATGATAGAGATGTTAATGTTTATAATATAGTGATACATGTACACACATCTTCATGCATTTACCACTGTGCTACAGCTGGTTGGGCAGTCATGCATATTCATTGACCGTTGTGCTATGACCGGTTGGGCAGTCATGCATATTCATTTACCACCGTGCTACACGCATCTTCATGCATATTCATTTATTACCGTGCTACGGCCGGTCGGGCAGTTACCACCGGTTGGGCAGTTATGTATCATTATTTACCACCGGTTGGGCAGTCATATATTTACCACCGTGCGACGGCTGGTCGGGCAGTTACCACTGATCAGTTGGGCAGTCATGCATCATACAGTATGGATAATAGAAATAGTCTCAAAGAGAAGTTTTATATATATAAGTATACTAAGTATGCACATACGGTGGCACTTCAGAGATTCGGGTTGATTCTTATATGTCTTTAATTAATGTTGACTTATTGTTATATTTCAGTTCTGCCTTATATACTCGGTACATTATTCGTACTGACGTCCTTTTGTTGGGGACGCTACATTCATGCCTGCAGGTATAGATAATCAGATTGACGAGCTCTCATAGTAGACGAGGTTAGCATTCAGCGAAGGATCGGTAAGACTCCACCTCATTTGGAGTGCAGCCGAGTCTATAAGTCATCATATCAGAGTTTTACTACAGACTTATGGGTAGGCCGGTACCCTGTTCCATTTGATGTCAAATAACCTTAGAGGCTTTGTAGATAGAGGTTCATTTTGTACAATATGTCAGATTCCGTGACGGTCCATATGTATTCATGTTTTAAGAATGATTGTTCATTGATAAGTGTTTGCTCACTTATAGTTATACATTACGAGTTGTGGAAATGTTGACCCAATATAGTTACAAAACAAAAGTTACAGAGTGGTTCGCTCGGGCCAGTACGACACCGGGTGCCAGCCACGCCTCCCCAGGTTTGGGGCGTGACAGTTTTTCATGGATTGAGGTAAGTAACACTTTCAAACTTGGCTCTAAGGGTTCGAAACCCCGAATTTATGTGTTATGTGATTGGTATTGAAGTGACGCACATGCCAAGTGACGGGCGTGCGGGCGTGCACCGTGAGAATTGTGACCTGGTTGATTCCATGGCACCGTTTAGCGATTCTATATTGTTGATATTCATGTTTTCATCATGTGATAAAGTAATTGAGTTGTCAATCATGCTAGATATCATGTTTAGGATTTGTGCCGGTACTGTTGGGACCCATAGTGGTTGTTTCTTGCTGTCATCTTACCGATTTCATTGATATTACATACTCAGTCATATTCATTCATTTCATATCATATCTCAGTCTCAGTTGTTATTTATTGATACATCATATCATTGTTTCGGGCAAGTTTTTCATGACATTGTGAGCCCGTGAGTGAGACTGGAGAGATTGATGACTGAGTGAGGCTGAGAGCCTGATTATGAGTGACAGTTATGGGATCGAGCTGCACGCCGCAACAGTTATACTGATTTTATGATAGTGCTTGGGCTGTAGGAGCCCCTCCGGAGTCTGTACACACCCTCAGTGAGCGCGATTGATGTTATTGAGGGATGGATCTTCCCTGGACATGGATCTTGTCTAAAGCATTTGATACCTGGAGATGGATCTTCTCCACAAGCCGGATTGGCCTTCCTCGGTACTGGGTGAATGATGGTCAGTGATGTATATATTCCGGGATGGATCTTCCCTGGGCCATATAGGCCATATACAGTACCGAGTGGTTGAGCATTGAGGACGTGAGTACATGAGGCTGTCAGCATGGTGCATCAAATACAACATGTGCATTGGCATGTAAAAGTAGAAGAGTTATATTCTTCACATTGTTCAGACTAGATCTACTTTACTGTTTTGAACTATGTATTTAATTTGAAAGCATGCCTACGTTTCTGCACAGTTATTTCTATTTTTAACTATACCGGTTGAGTTCGTCACTATATTTCAGTCCAAAGGTTGGACTTGTTACTTACTGAGTTGGTTGTACTCACGTTACTTCTTGCACCTCATGTGCATATCCAGGCATTTCTAGTCACGGCGGTTGTTGATTGAGGAGCCAGATACCGGAGACTATCGAGGTAGCTTCATGGCGTTCGCAGACCTTGACTCTCCTTCTTTATCTCTATCTGTATTCCAACTTTTATTTCCTAGACACTGTAGTGGACTGTATTCTGGTTTAGACGCTCATGTACTCTGTGACACCCCGATTTTGGGATGGATTGTATCATAATTTGGATATTTCTGTTTTAAAAAATGCTTTCCTTAATTATTAAATTGCTTCCGTCTCAAAGATTTTACTATGTTGAGATGTTGAGTTGTGGCTTGCCTAGTTCCACGATAGGCACTATCACGACAGTTAAATTTTGGGTCGTGACATTGATATCGGGATCAAAATTCGATTCTGGAAATTGGAATAATTCTGTTATATCATTTATGACTTTTGTGCAAAATTTGAGGTCAATCGGAGTTGATTTGATAGGTTTCGGCATCGAATGTAGAATTTGGAATTTGTTAGTTTTGAATATGCCTGAATTGGGGTGTGATTCGTGTTTTAGTATTGTTCAATGTAATTTGAGGCATCAACTAAGTTCGTGTCATATTATGGGACTTATTAGTATACTTGGTTGGGTTTCCATGGGGCTCCGATGAGTTTCGGATGAGTTTTGGAAGAGTTTGATATTTTCAGCATAAGCATGTAATGATCCAAAGGTCCATTTTTAGTTCTAAAGATCAAAATTTGATTTCGAGGCTTCCGAGAGTTTGATAATGAATTATAGGAATGATCTGAAAAGTTTGGTCTAATTTCATCAAGTCGTGGTTGGGTTTTTAGCGCGAAACATGAGTTAATTTTTTAACGAGCGAAATTGGTAGCACATTGAGCAAATGAGCTCCGAATTTAGTTTCGATTGAAGGACTAGGTTCGTATTATTATTTATGAATCATAGGAATAAGAATCGTCGAATTCTGAGTTCGTATGATGGGGTTAAAGCCTTTTTAGTAAAAATAAATATTGCTGGTGCAACGGGTTCTGATACGCACCTTTAGCGACCAGATTTGACACGTTTAGCGACGGTAATTGGGCTTTTAGCGACCCAAATAGTATTTTTATGAGCAGTTTTATTTTTAGCTCATTTCAACATTTTTGGACGAAAGAACATGGCTTGGTGCGATTTTTGAGCGAGAAATCACGAGAAATCTTGAGTTAAGTCACTTGTGATCATTTCTACTCCATAATAATGAATTATCATCAAATAATCTGAATAGATTACATGATTTTGAGGTGTAAATCAGAAATTTGGACCTAGGGATTTGAAAAAAATATTTGAGGATTTGGAGGTCGAGTTGATGTCGAATTTAGTAAAATTGGTATGGTTGGACTCGTGGTTGAATGGGCTTTCATATTCCGTAACTTTTATCGGGTTCCGAGACGTGGGCCCCATAGGCGATTTTAAATTTCGGATTTTGTGGAAAATTTTATATTTTTATATGGAATTGATTCCTATAAATTGTATTGACTTAATCGAATTAACTATGGCTAGATTCGAGGCGTTCAGAGGCCGATTCGTGAGGCAAAGGCATAGCGGAGTAAAAAAATTATACGGTTTAAGGTAAGTAACATTTCTAAACTTGGTTTCGAGGATATGAATCCTCGAATTTTGTGTTATATCAATTGTTGGAGGTGACGCACATGCTAGGTGACGAGCGTGTGGGCGTGCACCACAGAAATTGTGACTTAAATAAATGTTGTAGAGTTGTAAAATTAAAGAATCATGTTATTATTCGCGTATCCTTCACGTGTTAGAGAAATTGAGTTGAGGCTCGTATTAAAGATCATGTTAGGCTACGTGCCGATATTTTGGGACCCATAGGGTCGTGTTGCTGCTGAATTAATTATTTTAAAATGTACATTTCATACTTAGTCATGCTCGTCCATTGTGAGAATATTTATGGGATCGGGGCTACCCGCCTGCAGCATGCCATATCGGCTTTATATATATTATTATTATTATGGGATCGGGTTGCACGCCGCAGCAGGCTTTATAGGCTTTATTGTTCTGGATCGGGGCTGCGCGCCGCAGCAGGCCTTATTGGCTTTATTATTATATTGATCGGGGCTGCCCGCCTGCAGCAGGCCACGTTGGTTTTATATCATATTTGGGCTGAAGGAGCCCCTCCAGAGTTTGCACCCCACACAATGAGTGTAGATGATTATATATTCGGGATGGATTTCCCAGGGCATGGAATTGCCTTACTTATTTATATTTTGAGTGTAGATGATTATATATTCGGGATGGACTTCCTAGGGCACATACTTGCCTTACTTATTATATTTGTGATGAATTTCCCTGGACATGGATCTTGTCCGAATCATTATAATTTGGGAATAAATTTATCCCTGGGCTGGATTTGGCCTTATACAGTACTGAGTCACTGACTGTCAGTTGAGGTTTATATATACGGGATGAAACTTCCCTGGGTTGGATTGGCCATATACAGTACTGAGTTGCCAAGTAATTTGTGATTGTGAGTACACGAGGTTTTCCCCTGAGATGTCATATTCCTCATATCAATCAGTATTGATTTATTTTACTTGTACAGAGTTAACTGTTGAACTTGAAAGCATGTCTACATTTCTGTACTGTTATTTCTATACCGGAATGTACCTGCTGAGCTCGTCACTACTTTCAACCCAAAGGTTAGTCTTGTTACTTATTGAGTTGGTTGTACTCATACTACACCTTGCACCTCGTGTGCAGATCCAGGTGCTTTCGGATACGGCGACTGTTAGATATCAGAGTGTTATCAGTTGGAGACTATCAAGGTAGCTGCCTGGCGTCCGCTGACATTTACTCTCTTCCTTTCAGTTATTGTATTGTTCTATATTTTCAGACAGTGTTTTTATCAGTCAGACTTTATTATCATTTAGATGCTCATGTACTCAGTGACATCGGATTTTGGGAGTGTAATTGTACCGGATATTGTGGAATTTTCTGTAAAAATCTAATTATTATGTTTTCAAACTTAAAAGAATTTGGGATTTATTGAGGTTATTGGCTTGCCTAGTATCGAGATAGGCGCCATCACGACATGTGAAATTTTGGGTCGTGATAATATGCATACATCCAAGTCATGAAAGGAACACATTTATCCATTAGAAAATAACTAGTGAGGACAACATTCGTAAGAAAATGCATCCTTATGTGATTGATTATTTTTTATTGTAAGACATTAATCTGATCAACCAAGCAACCTATTAATTAGTTCACCCCCACAATATCCAGCGTATGTCGGAGGAGTTAATCGTAGTTACGGTGGATGCTCCCACCAACTGAGTTTTCAATTGGGAGTACAACTTTATATAGTAACCACAATTCTCCTAAGAATGAGAAGTAATACTATTAAGGTGTGAGAAATTCCGAAACTTCTTAAAGAACAAAATCACTTTGGTTGAAAAACACAAATATCTTAAATGCAGCGTCAATGAATTCTGCAAAATAAAAATAAGCAGTGACTACACGAACACATATCATTGTTAAAAAGGTAAAACGAGAGACCTTTTTCAATAGTCTATGAGAATATATTGTGAAGCTAATCTACTAATTTGAATATTATCTCAAATGCAGTGCTAGAAATTGAACATTGGTTCTAATATGTCACCTTCTACATATGAAGCCACCAACAGTACTAATGTCAAGAAATGTTTAGATTCTCTCTTCAATGCAGCCAATGAGGACGAAGGACACATGTTCTCATCACTATACCCTCCAGTAATCATAAAATACAGCGAGTAAGTTGCAAAACAACAATCAAAGATTCATGTGTTATATATCAGTTTGATAAATGTAGTACTATCGACAAAAAAAATTTGTAATTCAAGCAATCAATCGAGAAATCTGAATTTAATATATTTTAAGCTCATTGATACGCAGACAGTTGTTCTTGAATTTTTAGCCTGTCATGCGCCTGTCGGACTTGTCATGTGCCTGTCCACATTGTCCTGCGCCTGTTCGACTTGTCATTTGTGTGTCCAACTTGTGCTGCACCTGTTCAACTTCTTCTTTGATATTGGCTCAAAATTTTCGGCATCTTATTTAACTTTCATGAAACTATGGACATGAGGCGATTATGTGTTTCATGAAAAACAATTATAATATGTAGGAAGGTTAAGAAATACCCAAAAATCAGATATGATAATAATCTGTAGCAAAGATTATTGACAAAGCAAACTCATAACTTGGCATCAAATTCAAGTCAAATTAGTAGTAGAAGTATCTCTAATATATATTTTGATAAATTTACCAATACTACACTAAATAACTTTCATAAATAGCATTCAACAATTGTCATCCCAAGTGAGTCATTATGTTATAAAAGATCATGTTTCAAATATAGTAACATTAAGCAAGCACCTACTAAACAAATCGAGATGTGCTTTGTCAGGCCAATTAAGCAAAAGGATCCAGAAAATTCACTCCTTGTTGGAGTCGCACTAACAGAAAGGAAAAGAGGTAAGTATAATTCCTGAACTAATCCGTAGAACTTGAAAATAATAATCTACAGACAGGGCCACAAGTACTTAATTGCAAGATAAATAACAACTAATTTCTTACTCGATTTACATGCATCATTTCATACTGAACTTGCAAAATCACTGTTTGGTCTCCTAGATTTGCTTGCATGAAATAAGGAACCTATACTGACAATCGTTGACATGCCATACACAAACCTGAATTTTGAAATCTCATACCATAATTCACTTGTATTGCCATTTAACGAGGGAGCTTTTCACATTATTCCTATTCAAATCAGCAATGCACTAAATAATCAAAGTATTCATATTCCACCTTGTAGACTGATGCATGCATTTTTCACGTCATTGTCTTCACGTTGGTTTACTCCCGATCCACAATGTTGTTGTGTTAGTACACTAGATGTATTCTCTTCTATCGGCTGTTGATATTGTTAATACAATTTAAGGATTGCCAATCTACTATCTGTACCATTGTGTTGCAATTGATTTTAAACATCAGTAGATCTTTTGCAATCCATCTCTTCCTGTATGACAACTTACCCTACAATACAAAAGATAAATTACTTAGTCTTATTTTAAATCACAGAGTGTCATCCAAAAAATAATGATTTTTATTAGAGGGTTATTTATATTTGTTTATCTCAATGATGATCATTTGGGGTTGTCTTATTAAAGTGAGAATGAGAGGCAAGGGGAAGAATACTTGCCTTCTGTTACTATAGTATAGTATGGTTTCTCAAACCGGATGACTTTCATATATGACAAAGACCAGCAAAACATTTTGTTACATATATGTATGATTTTTTGTACCCACTGATACTTGGTGAACAGAAAGAATAGCAGCAAGACTCCTACTTTTTAATCAACTATTGATTTTAACTACAATAATGAGAGCAACTGATAAGGGGAACGGGCAGGTGGCACAATAAAATAGAATGACCACAAAGACGACTTTGTTTCTGCACATCAACGTGGCATAAAACAACCAAAGTTCACTGAAATATAAGACTTTGATGAGGCTACCGGCTAACTAAGCAAGATTAATATAGTAACACTTGACTTTGCAGAAAAAAAATTACTTTTGTAACTGTTACTCTTGTATTTAGCTACTTTATATTTATTGGTATTAGAAGGAACTTTTTTTATAAGTGGCAATTTAGGCTAACTACAAATTCTATGTACAACTCTAAGCGAGACAACATATCCTAACTAATCATGAACTTGCAATATAGTAATATAGCATAATATAGGTTTAACGAATACCTTTGCAATCTCAAAGTTTCCTCAATAATTCTTTCAGAATTTTCAGCATAAACACCAACATGATCTCCTGTTTCTTAGCTGAAAACTTGAATAAATAGATACATTGCAGTAGAAAGCTTGTATACAATTATTATAGCATCATGAGCATACATATATGTATGCTAACCTACTGTCAATTTGTGCAAGGAGTTTCAGCAGTAAAATTCTTCTATGAGCTACTTAGTCAGTCCAGTTTAAATGTTTATCACTATGATGAAAGCAAACATGTTGCTCCTATTGAACTTTGTCCATTATTGAAGACATTACACAAAATATTGATGCTCGCCTGCTTTCCCTCTTATGTTTGCAGTTCTTTTAGTTAGTAAAGCAATCTAATTGTTGGTGCTTTGAAACTATAGAGAGGTTTCATCAGAGACAATACTTCAAGCCTTGAGAGATGAAACCATGAATGATCCCCGTGATTGTATTGAGATTGCACAAAACCACGACTTCTACAAACCTTCATTACTTGGGCAGTAGCGTTGATTAAGGGGCCTTTGCACACCGCCATCACCTACTATTCAATCATCCAAATTCTTCGATAGTAAAGTTTCTTCTGATATTAGGTGTTGTGTGTTTGGTGTTGATTTGTAATTTGGAAAGATCTTCAAGAAGTGTAATACCTCTGCATCTGCTATGAGAACCAACAGTTTCGACTGCTTCATGTCTAACAATTGGATGCTTATTGACATCATTAAGAATCCTGGATAGTGCATTTGTAGCATTTATAGTATGTAATTGACCCAATACATAATCCACCTCATGCTTTAATAAAGCAGTCGTTGAACCTATAGATACAGTAATTGCGTAAATTGCTTCCCGTCCACCATTGTTCTAATGTGCAAAATAGGGATACTAAGTAGATAAAATAGGCATTTGAAAAGGTTTTGAAATAATAAAGCATAAATTATATAAAATAGGGAGTTTTGTTGGAAGCCCACGTTTGGAAGCACGATCAAACTGTTTTTTCTCCTTTTTCTTTACAAAAATAATTTGTAATTCTGAGTGTAGTTATTTATTAAAAAACAACCAAAAAAAAGTAGGAGGAATTTTATTTTTTGGTAATTGTCAAGTGTAATAAATAAAATAACTGCCAAAATATTGGAGGAAGCATACAATTCTTTTGAAATTCACAGGTTGAAAATTTTTTTTCACTGGTTTATATTCTAAATTAATTTTAAACTCCAACTATTTTGAAGATTTATCCTATGACATGTGTTGAATTGTGGGTATTCCACTGGGCATTCTATCATCCTATCATAATTTTACTTTGTAATTTATATATGGTACACTAGATAGGCGTTGGCCCGTGCTAGAACATGCCCAACAAATTAAACGCTCAAATATATACTTTTAATGATTGTTTGAAAATTTTATTGCAATTAAGTTTGAGTAAATTACACAGTTTGATATACTTATCTTCATATATAATTACTTAGCCAATATAAAATTGAGCGTTATTAAAATGAGATACTTACACTCCCCCGTTCTCAAAGATGCAAAAATTGATGGTAATTACATGATGACATTTTGAATTCTTGTTTTTTTTCTTTTTAAAGTATATTAATAAATAAATAAATAAGAACTCTTTTCCTGCTCACATTTGATTCTGAAAACGTTCTTTCTTCCTCCTAAATTCCCACTTCCATTCCTTCGTCTTCTTACTATTGGTCTTCAATATTTTAAAGTATCCGTGTGTAAAATTAATTTATATTCATCCTTAGTCAAAGTTAGAGGTTTTAATTCTTTTTTTTGCTGCATTAGTATTTTTTGTGTCCAACCTCAATTCTCTTTTTTCTCTTAATTTCTTCGTACATTTCCCTGAGTTTTTCTTTTCCACCTTATGGACTTATTTTCATAACTAGTATTAGCACCCGCGCGGATGCGCGGACACTAATCATGTCAAATATTTAAGTTATTTGGATTATATGTAAATAATCTTAAAATTTAAACTTTTTCGATAAATATAGATAATCATTGGATATTAATAAAAAGCGCTACACGAAAAAATATTAACCATTTCTTCTATTTTTCTTTTTTGATACCATTCTCGTTGGTGTCATTGGATCCTAAAAATAGTCAAGAAGCAAAATAATAACTCATATTTATGGCAAAACAATCAAATGTTGAGACTATGAATGACTCTTTGGATTCGACTTGCCTCTTTTACTACTACTTGAACTCTTATTTGGTGTGTTGATATCTCTTAAAAAATACTTTTTAAAAAAAATTTCAGTTTCTAAAACTATATTTTTCAATAATAATTATTTTTATAATAATGTAAGTGAAAATATTATCCTTAATTCAAAACTCATTTTAGTTGGCTATCTAAAAATTTAAAAAACTTCTTTAGCCGGTGAATTCTTTTCCCAGTATGACTCCATTTTGATATTTGACATTAACCATATTAAATATCTGAGTTATTTGAATTATATGTAAATAACCTTAAAATTTAAACCTTCTAAATAATTATAGATAATCGTTAGATATTAATTAAGAAACACTACATGAAAAAAGACTAACATTTTGTCAATTCTCGTAGTGATAATTTTATTTTTGCACTATTTTCATTAAGGTCATTGGAACCAAAAAATAGCGACAAAGAGAAATAATAACTCATATTTATGGCAAAGTACAAAGGTTGACACAATATAAATGATTCTTTGATTATGACGTGACTCTTTTACTACGACTTGAACTCTTATTTGGTATGATATTATCTTTCAAAGACTATTTCTATTTTGAAATTCCAATTTCTAAAACTTTATATATATATTTCAATAATTATTATCTTTATAATGATGCAAGTGAAGATATTATCCTTAATTTAAAATTCACTTTAATCGGCTATCTAAAAATTTAAATGATTCTTTAGCCGGAAAAATTTTATTTCAGTATGACTCCATTTTAAGTTTATCGATATCTCTAGCCATAGATTTTGAATTTTGTTCTTTAAATCATTAAATGTTAAATTAGTTGATTGTTATTATATAACACTGCATATATTGTCTTAAAATTACCAAGTAGTTTATTTTTCGACACCATACTTGGCTTACCCTCAATGCAAATTACTCAAATTGCATTTAAATTCAAATTCGAATATCAAATCAGTTTGTTAGTAATAGTGATTTTTTAAAAAATGACATACAATGTAAATAAAAAAATATTCTAAGATATCCTTATCTTATAATCTATGTATTTGAGTTGAAAAAAATATTTGAAATCGATGAGATTCGCTTCCAAATTTTTTATACTCAACAAAGGTGAAACATAAGAAGAAATTCGTTGTCATCTCTTATTTCTGGTTTTTAGATCTTTCATACATTTTTTTCAATATTTACTTTCTTTTATCTTATTTTTTATGTCATTCTTTCTTTTGTTACAAAAAATTAATTTATTTCACTATAAAAGGATGAGTTTTAATAGAAATTGTTTACATAAGAACTTTATTTATATTTTTAGTCTTTGGTTGAAATTCTTTCATATTTTTCCTTTGGCTTTATCTAATCAGCCTAAATAGGTGCTCACCCGACCATTTAAATTAAAAAAATTAAAGGATGTGTAATTTATATATAATCCATATATAATATATATATAATCGTATGTTGTCGGTATATCATCTATTTATATTAGCTATAAAAGTAAACAATAAATCTAGCCGGATATTTATGTAAATATTCCATAAGATTTTGTTTTTTTTTTTTAGTTAATCCATGATATGACTTCTATTATAATAATTTTAAAACTCTATACTAATGTTCAAAAATATCTTATCTTATTATTATCTTTGAAGTAGAAAAAAGTAAAGTGTTTTTTCGAAATAATTTGTTTACATTTTAAAAAAAATATTTCACGTCATACCAATTATGTTTTTTAATAATATACTCTTTGTTATAATTGAAAAAATAGCTATAGAAACTATCAATTAGAAACCAATATCTCTCTTGTTGAGGTCGAGAAAAAAAAACTTTTCACATAATCTAATGATTCAAAATTAATATTCTTCAACGAAAAAATATTATACCCTTGCAATATTTGCTTGACTGCAGCTAAATGAAGGGGTTTCAGCTTATACCCTTTAATTCGTAGAATGTGCTAAATTAAAATTAATGATAGCAATTGCATAGCCAAAGTTTTGTTATTTGTTTGATGTCCATTTATACAAATTGACTTTTCAAACAAATATTCTTCAAAAGAAAAGAAAAAAACAACTTTTTTTTTTTAATAGTGACCGATTTTTGTGATATTTCTTTCTCCAGCATGTGTGTTTACTTCATTATATATGTAAATAAATTTTTATTCGATTTTTAAATTCTTTTTTATTATTTGGATAAACATAGACGTGTACCCTATATATTACATTTATTTTAAAAGAAATTTGCTTTATTCAAATCTAGCTTCAATGTTTTAAAGAACTATAATTATAGGGTTTTAAATGTGAAAGAGTTTTATAGTTATATGGAGTAGTTTTTTTTTTTTCATAGGCGAAGTAGTATTTAAATAATTTAAAAAGATAACAAACGTTCCTAACATGATTGCATATGATTATTAACCGAATTAAGTATGATAACATTATTAAAAAAAGATAAATTTTTATTTTTAATTTAAATTTGAATTTTAAAACTTAATCTATAAATTCAAAATTATCTTTTAATTCAAATTCAGTTTATATATATATATATATATATATATATATATATATATATATATATATATATATATATATATATATATATATATATATATATATATATATATATATATATAGAGAGAGAGAGAGAGAGAGAGAGAGAGAGAGAGAGAGAGAGAGAGAGAGAGAGAGATTTTCTCTTAATTTCTTCGTACATTTGTCTGAGTTTTTCTTTTCTACCTTGCGGACTTATTTTCATAATTTAAATATCCATTTTTTTGTAATTGTCTCTCATCTTCTATACCATTTGAGAATTCATCTATCATAAATAAAAAAGTTAACCTAATACAAATGATTTAACCTATCATTGTCAAAAAAGTCAAATCGGTATTAATATTGCATTAATCTGCTCAACTAATCAAATAGTTTCGTAATACTTCATCTTAAAATATTGAAATACTACTTATTATTTCAGTTTTCCGTATTATAATCATCTGCCTAATTCTCTCACGACAATTTCATCTATAGACCGTGATGGCGCCCAACACTACAGCTAGGCAAGCCAACTAATAAATTTAAAATAACCAAAAAAAATAAGCAACTCTTAATTCAACCAATGTGTGTGCCAAGACCTGATGTCACAAGTATATGAGCATTCCAGTAGATTATACAAAATCTCAAATATTGTCTGAAATAAAAATAGACAGAATGTAAATATAAGAAAAGACACTGGTAGCTGCAGAACGGCTCAGAAAGGCAGCTCACCACTATGCCTCTGGATAACGTGGGTATAAGGCGATAGGTCCCCCACTAGTACTTGCCTCAGATCCTGAACAAAAAGTGCAGCAAGTGTAGTATGAGTACGTAAACAACGTGTACCCAGTAAGTATCAAGCCTAATCTCGAAGTGGTAGAGACGAGATAGCCGACTTTGACACTCACTATGGGTCAATAATAATAATTAAAATAAAACTAGAATATCTAGATCAGCAAAATTCACAGAATAAAACAATAATTTATTTAACCAGCAGAAATAATTAAATTCCTTCAAATGCAACAATTCTCAATATATTAATTAAATTCCCTCAATTTCAATAAATTTTCAAATTTATCAATTAGTCTCATTTACAGGAATAACAATAATTCCTTAACAAGCAGGAATAATAATTTTTTAAATTCCAAAGATTTTCCATTTATCAATTAGCTTCACAAGCTACAATAAACTATCAAAGTATCGTGTAATTATTATTATTAAGCACGATTTATGCCGAGGTCGTTCGGCCCGATCCAGAGTATCGTGTATACTGCCGAGGGACGTGCGGCACGATCCATAAATGCATCTATCCTGCCGAGGCGTTCGGTCCGCTCCACAAGAAAGGAGGACATTTTCTTATGTACCTGCGGAAGGAGAGTATATTTATTATAAGATCAATTCGAGAGGATGAACAATTTCTTTTAATAATTAATTAATTTAAACAGAAAATTAAGCATATGAGATTTTCATCTTTTAATATTTTTATCTAACAATTCACAATATATACAAATTCATGCTTTTGAGTCCTAAACTACCCGGACTTTAGCATTAATAGTAGCTACGCGCGGACTCTCGTCACCTCGGGCGTACGTAGCCCCCACAATTAGCAGCAATTATTAATTTAATCACCTATGAGGTAATTTCCCCCTCATGCGTACGTAGCCCTCACAATTAGCAACAATTATTACCTTAATTACCTATGGGGTAATTTCACCCTCACAAGATTAGATAAGAGACTTACCTCGTCTTGCTCCAATTTAATCCACTAGTAGGCCTTTTCCTCGATTATCCAACTTTGATTGGCTCGAATCTAACCAAAAATAATTCGATACAATCACTAAAATTTATAGGAATCAATTCTATAAGAAAATACTACATTTTCAATAAAAAATTTGAAATTAATTAAAAATTCGTCTGTGGGGCCTACATTTTAAAATCCGGCAAAAGTTACGAAATCCGACAACTCATTCAATTACGAGTCCAACCATACCAGTTTCACTCAAATCCGACTCCGGATCGATATTGAAATCTCAAAAAAAATCGTTTCTATGAGATTTCTAAATATTTTCCAAATTTCAATCTCAAAACACTAATTAAATGGTAAAAATAATGATATATTTGTGTATATAGACCAAATACGAGTTAGAATCACTTATCCCAATGTATTTCCTTGAAAATCTGTCAAAAGTCGCCTCTGCTCAAGCTCAAGTTCGTCAAAAATGGCAAATAGGACGAATACCCTCTTTAATAAATCTGCCCAGGCAGCCGTCGGAACTGGGCCTCGATCGTGGCTTCGATCGTGGCCCTCGAGCCTAGGCCTCGATCGTGGCTTCGATCATGGCCCTCGAGCCTGGACCTCGGTCATGGACTCGATCATGGCATCGAGCCTCGGCCTCGGTCTTAGCCTCAATCATGGCATCGAGCCAGGGCCTCGATCTTGGCCCTCGAGCCTGGGCCTTCGATCATGGCTCATGGCCTCGATCATGGCATCGAACCTGGGCCTTCGATCGTGGCCCTCGAGCTGAGCTCGATATCTGGACTCGATCCTGAGCCTCGTCCCTGGACGTCGACCCTGGGCTAGATATCTAGGCTCGATCTAAGTCCAGAATATCCAGCAGAAGAGAAAAAAAATTGCAGCGGCTTTTTAAGTCCAACTTTTGATCCGTTAACTATCTGAAACTCACCCGAGGCCCTCAGGACCTCAACCAAATATACCAACAAGTCCTAAAACATCATACGAACTTATTTGAAACCTCAAATCACATAAAATGTCGCTAAAACCACGAATTATGCTCCAATTCAAGCTTAAATAAAACTTAAAATTTTTAACTTCTATCTTCGATGTCAAAACCTATCAAATCAAGTCTGATTGACCTCAAATTTTGCACACAAGTCATAAATGACATAACGGAGTTATGAAAATTTAAGAACCTGATTTCGACTCCGATATCAAAAAGTCAACTCCCCGGTCAAACTTCCAAACTTAAATTCTTGCTTTAGCCATTTCAAGCCTAATTTAACTACGGACTTCCAAATAAAATTCCAAACACGCTCCTAAATTCAAAATCGCCATATGAAGCTGTTGGAATCATCAAAATTCTATTCCGGGGTCGTTTTCTCAAAATATTGACCGAAGTTAAACTTGGCCTTTTAAAATCTTCTTAAAGAACCAAGTGTTCCGATTTCAATCCAAACACTTCCAAATCCCGAACCAACCATCCCCGCAAGTCATAAATCATTAAAAACGCATACAGAAAGTTTTATTTTAGGGAACGGAATTTTAAAAGTCAAAATTACCGGTTGGGTCATTACATTCTCCACCTCTTAAACAAACGTTCGTCCTCGAACGGGTTTAGAATTATACCTGAATTGCTAAATAAGTGTGGATATTTGCTCCGCATGTTTTCCTCGGCCTCCCAAGTCACTTCCTCGACTTGTTGGTCCCTCCACTGGACTTTTACTGCAAAAATCCTCTTGGACCTCAACTAGCGAACCTGTTTATCAATAATGGCAACTGGCTCCTCTTCATAACCCAAGCTATTATCTAGCTGAACTGTGCTAAAGTCTAACACATGTGATAGGTCAGCATGATACTTCCGGAGCATAGATACATGGAAAATCGGATAAACTCCCGATAGGCTGGGAGGCAATGCAAGCTCATAAGTAACCTCCCCAACTCGTCTCAATACCTCAAATGGGCCTATAAACCTTGGGCTCAATTTCCCCTTTTTCCCAAATCTCATGATTCCCTTCATCGGCGAAACCTTTAAAAGAACTTTTTCACCTACCATAAATGATAAATCACATGCTTTCTGATCCGTGTAACTCTTCTATCTGGACTGCGCTGTACGGAGTCACTCCTAAATCAACTTTACCTTTTCCAAGGCATCCTTCACCAAATCAGTACCATATAACTTAGCCTCACCGGGCTCTAACCACCCGATGGGCGAACGTCATTGCCGACCATATAAAGCCTCAAATGGAGCCATCTCGATGCTGGATTGGTAACTGTTATTATAAGCAAACTCGGCCAAAGTCAAGAAACGATCCCACTGAACTCCAAAGTCAATCACACATGCCCTGAGCATATCCTCCAAAATCTGAATTGTCCACTCTGACTGCCCGTCGGTATGCGGATGAAAGACTGTGCTGAGCTCTACCCGGGTCCCCAATTCACTCTATACTGCTCTCCAGAAATGTGAAGTAAATTGAGGGCCTCTATCTAATATTATAGAAATTGGCATACTGTGCAACCTCTCTGAAGTATACGTAGTCACAACAGGAATAAAGTGTGCCGACTTGTTTAACCTGTCGACAATGACCCAAACTGCATCAAACTTCTTCAAGGTACGCGGCAACCCAACTACAAAGTCCATAGTGATGTGTTCCCATTCCCACTCTAGTATAGTCATCTGCTGAAGTAGGCCACCTGGCCTCTGGTGTTCGTATTTAACTTGATGGCAATTCAGACACCTAGCTACATACTCAACTATGTCCTTTTTCATTCGTCGCCACCAATAATGTTGCCTCGGGTCACGATACATCTTCGTAGCATCTGGATGAATAGAATACCGAGAACTGTATGCTTCCTCTAGGATCTTTTTCCCCAGTCCATCCATATTAGGAACACATAGATGATCCTGGAGTCGCAGAACACCATCCACGCGAATAGTAACTTCATTGGCACCACCCCGTAGTATTGTTTCTCGAAGAACCATTAAGTGTGGATCATCATACTGGCGAGACTTGATCTGATCAAATAGTGAATACTGAGCTAAAACACATGCAAGAACTCGGTTGGGCTCTGAAATGTCCAATCTTACAAGTCGGTTAGCCAAGGATTGAATATCCAAAGCTAATGGCCTCTCCTCTGCTGAAATGAAAGCCAAACTAAACATACTCTCCGCCTTTCTACTCAAGGCGTCTGCAACCACATTTGCTTTGCCCGGATGATATAGGATAGTAATATCATAATCTTTCAGTAATTCCAGCCATCTACGCTGCCTCAAATTTAGGTCCC